>NC_057803.1:631357288-631513835 GCF_018294505.1 Triticum aestivum
GCTGGATTAATATTGATGATATGGGTAGTACAAGAGTAGATCTACCACGAGATCAAGGAGGCTAAACCCTAGAAGCTAGCCTATGGTATGATTGTTGTATATGGAGTTGATGTCCTACGGACTACAACCCTTCGGTTTAAATAGATACCGGATAGGGTTAGGGTTACACAGAGTCGGTTACAATGGTAGGAGATCTTGAATATCCGCATCGCCAAGGAAAGTCCCATCCGGACACGGGACGAAGTCTTCAATCTTGTATCTTCATAGTCCTGGAGTCCGGCTGAAGGTATAGTCCGGCTACCCGAACACCCCCTAATCCAGGACTCCCTCAGTAGCCCCTGAACCAGGCTTCAATGACGACGAGTCCGGCGCGCAGATTGTCTTCGGCATTGCAAGGTGGGTTCCTCCTCCAAGTCCTTCATAGAAGATTGTAAACACCAAGAGTAGTGTCCGGCTCTGCAAAATAAGTTTCCACATATTGCCATAGAGAGAATAATATTAACACAAATCAAATCTGCTGATGTATTCCGCTGTGCGTCATCACACTACAGCCAAACTTTACTCGAATCGTTTTTACTTTTCCACCTCAGCATGTTTTGCGAGGCGGTTTCCTTGGCACGTCTTGTCAAAGCAGAGATCGTGTACCCCCTTTTCCGGGATTCTCATCAATACGGACGTGGGTAACCCAACCGCACCATTTATCACGGCGCTTGGGAGGCAAGCGAGTTTTACTAGGCTGGTGGGGACACACAACCGCATCCGCCCATATAAGGGGATAAGGATCCACCTTTTTACCCACGCCTTCTTCCTCCTTTGCCTATCCATCTCCTGCGCGCTCGAGCTCCAGCGCCCAAGCCCGCACTTCCCACCTCAACCTTCTCTAGCAATGTCCAGAGCGGGAGGCAAGTGGATGGTCTCCTCCGCCACGGAGGGCCAAGTCAAGAAGCTAAGGAAGGCCGGATACCTGTCTAAGGACATCGCGCATCGGCTTCCCAAAAAGGGGCAGCTTCTCCCCACCCCAAGGCCCCATGAGAGGGTAGTATTTCTTCCCCACTTCCTCCGCGGACTGGGTTTTCCACTCCACCCATTTGTCCGGGGGCTCATGTTCTACTACGGCCTGGATTTCCACGATCTGGCCCCGAACTTCATCCTCAACATCTCGGCGTTTATCGTCGTGTGCGAGGCTTTCCTCCGCGTCCGCCCTCATTTCGGCCTCTGGCTCAAGACCTTCAACGTCAAGCCCAAGGTGGTGCGCGGCAGCCAGGCGGAGTGCGGAGGCGCCATGGCGGGCAAGATGGCCAACGTCCTATGGTTCGAGGGCTCTTTTGTGGAGACCCTAAAGGGGTGGCAATCCGGGTGGTTTTACATCACCGAGCCACGCGATCCGAAATGGATCGCAGCCCCCGAGTTCCGATCCGGACCCCCCACGCGGCTTATGTCCTGGAAAGAGACGGGCCTGTCGTGGGGTGACGAAAAAGAGGTGACCGGATTGCAAACATGCATCCAGTCCCTGGTGAACAAGCCAATCCGGCTTGTTAATGTAATCCAGGTTATGCTCGTCCGTCAGATCCTCCCGTGCCAACAACGGGATTTTAATCTGTGGGAGTTCGACCCGGCGCAGCACCAAACCCTTAGCAGGCTATTCGACACGACGTACGAAGATGCCTGGAAGGTGCTATTCAAGGGCGCCGAGGCTCCCGCATTCACCTCCGAGGACCACGGATACAGCTCGCAGCGTCACGCTAGCGAGGTAAGCTATCTTCACCTTTACAGGATGTTAAGGTTTTTTCATAGTTTGACTCTATGCGGGATCTAAACTCCCTTACCTTTGACAGGCTTGGCGGGCGATATCCGGATCGATTAACTGTCCGGCTCCGCTGCCCGAAGACCCAGCCCCAACTCTACTAGTGAAGCTGCTGGTTCCGGTGCCTTATGTGGTGCCGGAGAAGAAGGCCAAGAAGAAGAAGACCACGGGGACTCGAAAGAGTGCCCGTAACGTGGTGGTGTCGGACTCGTCATCCAACGAGTCCGAGACGCCCTCTTCCCATGAAAACGAGGAGGAGGAAGAAGAAAACTCTCCCCCCCCCCAGCGGACGGAGGAGAGAAGAGGAAGGCCGCCCCAATGAGGGAGGTCGAGGGGTCTAGGAAAAGGAAGATCCCTCCGCCGGACTACTCCCCCGACGCCGAAGAGGGCGAAGAGCAGTGGCCAAACAGGGCCAAGCGTCTGGTGAAATTGTAAGTTTGGATATCAGAGTAACTCATGATGTTCCTTTGTTGCACAGCTTTCCCTAATGTCGAACGTAATTATGCAGCCCGCCCCGGGCCGAATTCAACAAATCGTCGGGCGGCTCCCTGGACTCATCAGACGTGAACTAAGTTCCGCCCGCTGTCTCCCCCCGCACTGCAGACGACGCTGAAGTGGCGTCACGACAAGCTCTGGGGCAGGAGGAGGTGGTCCCGGAGGAGCCGCAAGGCAACGTCCCGGACTCCATGAGTGAAGGGGATAAGGCCCCCCAGGGCTCCAAGTCCGGCTTTGTGCCGGACACCGCGCCGGAATCTTCCACAGTTCCGGACCGTGGTAGGCGAACTCCTTCCAAGAGGAGCAAGCCTTCTGAGCCGGCGGCCTCCGTCCAACCGGAGGTGCCGGACAATCTGCTGGAGGTGCTTGACGGCGCCTCCATCGACGAGGGGTACCATACTATTATGAGTACGGTGATCCAGAAGGTTCGGTCCGCCAAGAGCGGACTGACTAAAGCTTGCGCTAGCCTTCTAACAGGCTTCGAGGTAAGTAAAAATATGTAAAAATATTACCGCATAGACAGTATCCCCTGATGCTCTGTTTGGCGTTCGGAAAGAAAAGCCGAATAGAGGATCTATTAAATATCGCAGGAGTCTAACAAAAAAGAGTCAATATGCGTATGCAGGCTTCACTGCTATCCACCGCCGCAGTGACTGCGGAGGTGGGTGTCCTGAAGCAGGACCTCGAGCGGACCGAGCAAGAGCTCGGCCTTGCCAAGCGGCGGCTCGAGGAGAAAGAAGGTAAGAAATACCTTACAGAAAAAGTGCCTATAAAGAGGCGTGATTGCAAAAAAATAACAGGATTGTACTGCTTATTGTAGGGGCCACGACTGAAGTGGCGACCCTTAAGCAGGCGCTGTCTGAGGCCGAAAAGAAAACGGCCGTGGAGCGCACCGAGCAAGACAGACTTGGGGCTCAGGTCTGCGAGGTGCAGCAAGAGCTTCAGGCTCTCATGAAAAAACATGAGAGTTTGGAGCTTGAGTCAAAGGTGCAAGCATCCGAGCTCGCGACGGCCCTTGAGACTGCCAAGTCTGCCAAGTCCGAAGCCCAAAAGGCCCTCCAAGAGTTGGAGGAGATGAGGAAGATAGCAGCGGGTAAGGCATTCTTTATGCAAAGCAGAAATATAAAAGTAAACTACTTGTTACTTACCCGAATCCGGAGCTCTCCAGGGGCATTCGCAGATCTTCCCCGCAGCGTATCCGATGCTGCCGCATTCTACCGAGCTGAAGAGGGCGGCTCGACGGAGAAGGTGTTTTGGTCTCAGTATTCTGAGGCCGGACACCCTGTGCCCTTGAGCAACCAGCTGAAACAGCTGGTCGAGCTCCACAAGGCGGCCGAACAGGCCACGAAGGGCTTCATAGTTCGGCTGTGGCCCGGAGAGACCCTGCCTGGGAGCTATTTCGGGCTGGTGCGGCGGCTGGTGGAGGCCTGTCCGAGGCTCGAGGTCATCAAGCGCTTCGTCTGCATCGAAGGTGCCTGTCGGGCCCTTGCCCGTGCAAAGGTGCACTGGGGTAAGCTGGACGGTGAGAAGCTTGTGAAGGACGGGCCGCCGCCGGGGTAGGAGCATCGCAAGCCCGAGAACTACTACAAGGATGTTCTTGCAGGTGCCCTCCTTGTGGCGGATGAATGTATCAAGGATGTGATTTTTGAATGAACTCGCTCGTGTTTATCCTGTGCGCTGAAAACTTGTTCATATGCGCTAAGCAATGCTTATTGAATTTAAAATATTACTTTCTGTGCGGCCGTTTATCAAAAAATTGAGAGATGGCCAGTCGTCGGCTTCTGCCCCCATGCCACTAGTGCTGGGGTGTTCAGGATAAACCTGAGCGCTCTTTTTCCCATAGTTGGGTCCTTCGAGGGAGGCTCTCAGCACAACGAACCAGGCAATCGGACTATAATGCTTGAACACTCTCACTTAGCCATAGAACTCTATAATTTTAAATTTCAGCGAAGCCCCTAGTTCGGAAGACCGAGTTCGGGGCGCTATCCACGCCTTGGCCGGACAAAGCCAGCTCCTCGCTCGAAGCGGCATAAGTCTTTAGGGACTCGAAAAACCTCTCAAACAGCGACCGGTCTCTCGCCTCATCATGACAGTCAGTTTTAGCTTTCTCTACTGAGGTGCTTAACCCAGCTGAACCGGGGCACAATCGCAGTGGTTCTCCTAGTGCTACCTTAGCCGATATAGCGGAACGTAAGGCACCAAAACATAGGAGCCGGGCAAACCCAACTATTGACCCAAATCATGATTCGGAGCCGATGCATCTAGTGCTATAAGTTCGGGGTGCCGCACTTGTGAAAGTGTACGGACTTCTCACACCATAATGAGGGGTACTGAAGCCCCTGGCGTGTTTGCCGTACCATGGTGTACGGGTGCAATCAAGTCATTTAATAAACATATATGTGAAAAGAGGATAATGCAAAAAATAGACAAAAAGCTATGCATTGTTTATAGAGAGGCTATTTATCAAAGCCGAACGATACAAATAGTGCGATAAGCAAAAAGATATTGGACTATTTAACATGTCCTGACCAGGGGCAGGCCGCGGAATTGTATTCAAAACAGGTATACTGCTCGTAACAGAGACCACCTGGGAGTTCCATAATGCGGCATGGCTTGTCTGCCTCCCTGGATCTTGCATCATTTTGTGCGGCAGTCGAATTGCCGAACAGGTCGTCCGAAGTATGGAGTCCTGAAAGTAAGAAAAAATTAAAAAAAGAATCCGGCAGCCCCTAGTACGTTTTAAGCCGTATTTTGGGCGTGCTGTTATTGTGCCCCTTCCCCTGTGCCCATGGTATTTCAAGGGCGTAGTTATGTACGTGAGGCACTGGTTTCGCTATGTCGCGAGAGCTGGGGTTGGGGCCGCATTGCTACGCTTGCTCAGAGCATGCCAGGCGGTCCTGCTGTGGGTTACTCCGGGCGCGCTTGGCAGTGTCTGGCTTTTTAACGGCTGGACTGGAGAATTGCCTAAGAAGGCTACTTTGTACTTCCGCTGCGAGAGCCGCCGTGTGCTCCTCCGTACGGAGGGAGCGTTCGGTGTTTTCGTTAACCGTGATTACTCCTCGAGGGCCTGGCATCTTGAGCTTGAGATATGCATAGTGCGGCACCGCATTGAACTTTGTGAATGCGGTTCGTCCGAGCAGGGCGTGATAGCCACTGCGAAACGGGACTATATCGAAGATTAACTCTTCGCTTCGGAAATTGTCCGGGGATCCGAAGACCACGTCAAGTGTTACTGAGCCTGTACAGTTGGCTTCTACACCTGGTATAACGCCTTTAAAGGTCATTTTTGTGGACTTAATCCTTGAGGGATCTATACCCATTTTCCGCACTGTATCCTGGTAAAGCAGGTTCAGGCTACTGCCGCCGTCCATGAGGACTCTTGTGAGATGAAATCCGTCGTTGATTGGTTCAAGAACCAATGTGGTGAAGCCGCCATGACGGATGCTAGTGGGATGGTCCCTTCGATCAAAAGTGATCGGGCAGGAGGACCATGGGTTGAACTTTGGGGCGACTGGCTCCATCGCGTATACGTCCCGTAGCGCACGCTTCCGCTCCCTCTTGGGAATGTGGGTTGCGTATATCATGTTCACCGTCCGCACTTGTGGGTGAAAGCCCTTCTGTCCATTGTTGTTCGGCGGCCTGGGCTCCTCCTCGTCGTCGTTGTGCAGCCCCTTGTCTTTGTTTTCGGCTCTTAACTTGCATGCCTGCTTGAACACCCAACAATCCCTGTTAGTGTGATTGGCTGGCCTTTCGGGGGTGCCATGTATCTAGCACAAGCGGTCGAGTATTCGATCCAAACTGGACGGGCCCTGAGTATTCTTTTTGAATGGCTTTTTCCGCTAACCAAATTTATAGCCTCTGAATCCGGCATTGACTGCCGTGTCTTCATTGCTGTCGCTGCTAACGCGGCATTTTTGCTTATTCCGACGTGTCCTGCCACTTTTGTCCTTGGTATCCGAATTACCAGGGTTCTTTGATAAGTTGTTACTGCGAGCTAGTCAGCTGTCTTCTCCCGCGCAAAAGCGGGTCATGAGTGTCGTGAGGGCTGCCATAGATTTCGGCTTTTCCTGTCCCAGGTGCCGGGCAAGCCACTCGTCGCGGATGTTATGCTTGAAGGCTGCTAGGGCCTCTGCGTCCGGACAGTCGACTATCTGATTTTTCTTTGTTAGGAACCGTGTCCAGAATTGCCTTGCCGATTCCTCTGGCTGCTGAATTATGTGGCTTAAGTCGTCGGCATCCGGTGGTCGCATGTAAGTTCCCTGGAAGTTGTCGAGGAATGCGGCTTCTAGGTCCTCCCAAGAACTGATTGAGTCTACTGGCAAGCTGTTAAGCCAATGCCGGGCCGGTCCTTTAAGTTTGAGCAGGAGGTATTTGATGGCGTGTAGATCATCGCCGCGTGCCATGTGGATGTGAAGGAGATAATCCTCGATCCATACCACCGGATCTGTTGTGCCATCGTATGGTTCGATGTTTACGGGTTTGAAACCCTCTGGGATTTTATGATCCATTACTTCATCCGTGAAGCATAGCGGGTGTGCGGCGCCTCTGTACTGGGCTATATCACGATGCATCTCGGAAGAGCTATGTCTGTTGTGTTTGGCCCGGCCGAATTTGTTGTATCCGGAGTGAAGATCATCGTCACGTGTCGTAGGGCACCTACGCGATTCGTAGATCGATCTTGTTTGTCTTGCCTTATCCTCCAGTATGTCTCGCAGGTCTGGCGCATTTTCCCGTGCCTTAGTTGAGCGGCGTCAGGGCATGGCTTGGGTGGAGGGCCGAGAGGCCTCTCTGTCGCGGCCGCGAGGTGGCCGGTCTGCCATGTCGTGCGCTGGTGATGTAGGTGCTTCCTCCTCTGATCGGGGTAGCGGCCTACACTTTGGGTAACTCTTGGAGGGGCGTTCGAGTTCATACTCTTCGGCCGCAAGGACTTCAGTCCATCTGTCAGCTAGCAAGTCTTGGTCAGCTCTAAGCTGTTGCTGCTTTTTCTCGAGGCTGCTTGCCGTGGCTAAAAGCCCTGCGTTTGAAACGCTCTTGTTTGGCGGGGTCTGATGGTACAACGAATTCGTCGTCATCGAGGCTTGCCTCGTCTTCGGAGGGAGGCATATAGTTATCATCCTTGACCTCTTGGTCTGCCGCTCTCTCATGAGGGCTGGCTTCTCCATCTTCCTGTGCCGAATCTTGCTGGGGTGGGTGTTCTTCGGCGCTATCCGGGGTAGTATTATCTCCCGTGCCGGAATCACTGTTTTTGCTTTGGCGGGATTTAGAGCAGCGCCGCTGACGCTGGCGTTTTGGCTGTTTCTTGGAGGTGTCATCCCCCGCTGTTCCATCGCCATCTCCATCTTTTGGAGTATCCACCATATATATGTCATATCACGAGGTGGCCTTCCAGCGCCCTATAGGTGCTGGTTCCTGTTCGTCTCCTACATCGTCGTCCATACCGTCGATGTCTTTGGAGCCGAAGTCAAGCATGTTGCTTAAATCGTCGATAGTGGCTACAAAGTGGGTGGTGGGTGGGCTTTGAACTTCTTCATCGTCCGTATCCCATCCTCGCTGACAGTAATCCGGCCAGGGCTCTCCTGATAAAGAGAGAGACTTGAGAGAATTCAGGATGTCGCCAAAAGGCGAGTGCTGAAAGATGTCCGCGACGGTGAACTCCATTATCGGCGCCCAATCGGATTCGATTGGCAGGGGCGCGGGGGGTTCGGAGTCTGGGGAGGAGTCCGGATCCTCGGAGTCACAGGTCATGCAGAGTGCGGGGCTGGCGCTTGGCTCGATCGCCTTTGAGATCGCAGCCCCCGAGGTGACGTCCAACCGCTCACCCTCGATTGGCGCAATAGGCTCCGAGTTAGGGGTCGGAACCGGTGCATGTGCGGCCTCCAGGACACTTTCCAGAGGCAGAGCTAGATCATGCCCCTCGAGATAGTGCAGCGCTTGGCCGTGGCTCGAACCCGTCGAAGATCAAGTCTCCGCGGATGTCAGTCGTGTATTTTAAGCTTCCAAACCTGACTTGATGGCCAGGGGCGTAGCTTTCGATCTGCTCTAGATGGCCAAGCGAATTGGCCCGCAGTGCAAAGCCGCCGAAGACGAAGATCTGTCCGGGGAGAAAAGTCTCACCCTGGACCTCATCGTTGTTGATGATCAAGGGAGCCATCGGGCCTAAAGGCGACGACACAAGAGGAACTCTCAATGAAAGCACCAATGTCGGTGTCAAAACCGGCGGATCTCGGGTAGGGGGTCCCGAACTATGCGTCAAGGCCGGATGGTAACAGGAGACAAGGGACATGATGTTTTTACCCAGGTTCGAGCCCTCTCGATGGAGGTAATACCCTACTCCTGCTGGATTAATATTGATGATATGGGTAGTACAAGAGTAGATCTACCACGAGATCAAGGAGGCTAAACCCTAGAAGCTAGCCTATGGTATGATTGTCGTATATGGAGTTGATGTCCTACGGACTACAACCCTCCGGTTTATATAGACACCGGATAGGGTTAGGGTTACACAGAGTCGGTTACAATGGTAGGAGATCTTGAATATCCGCATCGCCAAGTTTGCCTTCCACGCCAAGGAAAGTCCCATCCGGACACGGGACGAAGTCTTCAATCTTGTATCTTCATAGTCCTGGAGTCCGGCTGAAGGAATAGTCCGGCTACCCGAACACCCCCTAATCCAGGACTCCCTCAAGCAAGATTAAGGAGAAACTCTTCTTCGGTCTTAAAATTTGAGAATGACAACGAGAAACACCA
Source organism: Triticum aestivum (assembly GCF_018294505.1). Taxonomy (NCBI): domain Eukaryota; kingdom Viridiplantae; phylum Streptophyta; class Magnoliopsida; order Poales; family Poaceae; genus Triticum; species Triticum aestivum. Next base: position 631,366,335 of record NC_057803.1, read on the forward strand.
CCATGAATTATTTATACGCTCCGAAAGAATCAAAAGCAAAGAGATTTAGCCAACGATGAAAAGAATTTAACCGATCTTAGAGAAAGGCGTTTGACTTATGATAATTCATTCTTACGTCAAACTTTGAAAAGAATTTAGGATAGCTCCGGAAAAAATTAGAAGAGTCAGGTAAGATCCTGGGAAAAGACCTGTGGGTTAGGGGCCACTCAAAAGAAACACTGTAGAACAATTAAAAGAGAGAATGCATCGGTTAAATTAAAGGCTTGAATGAGATAACATCCTCGAAAGATCTTGAACGAAAGTAGAGTGGAAACACGAATCTTCGAGATATCTTGAGCACTCCGGAACAATTGAATAGCAAGCGGGGAAGATTAAGAGGTGCACCGGCATAAGTAAGCATTGAAACGAGGAAAACATATGGTCAACAAAGCTTGACTTGAAACCATCGAAGAAGAAAAGAATGAAGAATGATGAACTTGAAGCTCCACTAGAATCTTCATGAGAATCACCGGATAAGAACATTGACGGAAAAGAATGGAGAGACTTCACATCAATAAGAGGATACTTGATAAAGAAATCCGAGTCCTCGAAGCAAAAGGGTGGGAGGGTGGGAAAACAAAGGTAATTTGGGACGGATGAAACAACACCGTTAAAAGACTTGAGTTGATCTTGCGGATGTTGAAAAAGATTAGATCCACTAGAATAGAAGCACACCAGTTGAAAAAGGAATTGGCATGACAATCTTGATTATCATGAAGGATTGGTATTCACATCGGAGTATGAGAACACCGTTTAGGAAAAGTATGGAATCAACACTTGACTTCGAAGCAACTCGAATACCACAACTCAAAACAAAAACAAAGGATTGGCTTGCAGAATAAGCCGGAACAAATATATGATAGAGATTTCGTCCGAAATTTTCGTGGTGGGGCCTACACGGGCTCGATCGTACAGCACCATCATGTACAAGGCAGTGCACATGACATACGAAGCGTCCCCGAGTCAGCATAGCCAAGGACTCTTTAAGACACAACGAGACCACTGTAAAACTGACCGTGGATAGGCGGACCACTAGACGTCGAACCCCAATTTCATATCATACATCTGTCAGAAAAATATCCTAAGAGCTACTTGAATTCCCACTTATAAACTCCCAAAATTCTCCCGGTTATGCAATCAGGTGTTGGGGATACAGGGGAAGCATAATATCTCACCCAAAACTAGCAAATCCTACATCCAGGTGTATCCATCCTTCAACACATAACCAAGAAACCTTCGGAAATCGTTTACCTCAACCTTCGAAAAGCATCTGTTATACAAGTTATGGCAATACTCCCGAACTCCCGCCCCAGTACTGGGTGACGTCGAGGTTATCTCACCAACAACTGCATAAAAGAGATTTTCGATGTCGGTGAAACTCAGGTATTCTAGAACTACAACGATAAAATTGTGACGACAACACCTCGGAGCTCAACTCCTCGGGACACTGCCACAACCCCTAAATGACAGGAGGCACCAAGAACAACATTCTCGTCACAAAACCATCGGAACGATTCCAAGATACCCGTGTGATCCTAAAAAAATTTAGTGAAATTTGAGAAGAGAAGAGTAAAAACTCTACGTCAGGATGCCTCACCAGAGCGACGAAAGGACTAAGGAGTAAAAAGAATTCCTAACTCTCCGATATATATAATTCCTAAATGACTCAAAACATTTTTCTAGACTCAACAACGCTAGCGATTCGATCAAGCAGGGGGCTCCTAAGTCGGGGAAGGCTCTGATTACCAACTTGTAACGCCCTCGATGCGGCCATATCTCCCACGTGTCGAAGCACGACTTAGAGGCATAACCGCATTGAAAGGAATGTCGCAAGTGAGGTAATCTTCACACAACCCATGTAATACATAAGGGAAAGAGATACATAGTTCGCTTACAATCGCCACTTCACACAATACAAGAATAAAGCATTACATCATACAGATACAATCAAGGTCCGACTATGGAACCAAAATAAAAGACGACTACCCCAAATGCTACACAGATCCCCGATCATCCCAACTGGGCTCCACTACTGATCAACTGGAAATGGAACAACATAACGAACACGGTCTTCATCGAGCTCATCCTGGAGCTCAGTTGCGTCACCTGCACGGTTTCATCGGCACCTGCAAACTGGTTTTGGAAGTATCTATGAGTCACAAGGACTCAGCAATCTCACACCCTCGCGATCAATACTAGTTAAGCTTATAGGTAGGGTAAGGGTATGAAGTGGAGCTGCAGCAAGCGACTAGCATATTTGGTGGCTAACATATACGCAAAAGAGAGCGAGAAGAGAAGGCAAAAGCATGGTCGAACAACTATGATCAAGAAGTGATCCTAGAACAACCTACGTCAAGCATTACACCAACATCGTGTTCACTTCCCGGACTCCGCCGAGAAGAGACCATCACGGTTACACACGCGGTTGATTCATTTTAAGTAAGTTAGGGTTTAAGTTTTCTACAACCGGACATTAACAAATTCCCATCTGCCCATAACCGCGGGCACGGCTTTTGAAAGTTCAAATCCCTACAGGGGTGTCCCAACTTAGCCCATCACAAGATCTCACAGTCAACGAAGGATATTCCTTCTCCCAAGACAATCCGATCAGACTCAGCATCCCGGTTACAATACATCCTCGACAATGGTAAAACAAGTCCAGCAACACCGCCCGAATGTGCCGACAAATCCCGATAGGAGCTGCACATATCTCGTTCTCAGGGCACACTCAGATGAGCAATCCGTACAACTAAAACCAGCCCTCGAGTTTCCCCAAGGTGGAGCTGCAAGGGGCTCTAGTTTGGACCAACACTCAGAGGAGCACTGGCCCGGGGGTTAAAATAATGATGACCCTCGAGAGCGTGACTCCCAAGGGAAAAGAGGCTAGGTGGCGAATGGTAAAACCAATGTTGGGCATTGCTGGAGGAGTTTTATTCAAGGCGAACTGTCAAGGGGTTCCCATTATAACCCAACCGTGTAAGGAACGCAAAATCCGGGAACATAACACCGATATGACGGAAACTAGGGCGGAAAGAGTGGAACAAAACACTAGGCATAAGGCCGAGCCTTCCACCCTTTACCAAGTATATAGATGCATTAATTAAATAAGAGATATTGTGATATCCCAACAATAATATCCATGTTCCAACAAGGAACAAACTCCAATCTTCACCTGCAACTAACAACGCTATAAGAGGGGCTGAGCAAAGCGGTAACATAGCCAAACAACGGTTTGCTAGGACAAGGTGGGTTAGAGGCTTGGCTTAACAATATGGGAGGCATGATAAGCAAGTGGTAGGTATCGCAGCATAGGCATAGCAAAAGAGCGAGCAACTAGCAAGCAAAGATAGAAGTGATTTCGAGGGTATGGTCATCTTGCCTGAAATCCCGCAAGGAAGAAGAACAAGTCCATGAAGAAGATAAACAGACGTAGTCGAATGGCTCCCCACAAACGCGACGTTATCGGAACCAACCCGAAGAAGCAACACCGGAAAGAAGCACACAACATAGTAAACAACCAACACATGAACATGGTATGATATGATATGCGGGATGCGATATGTGATGCATATGCATGATTTGGAAATGAATGATTAAACCTGGCCTCAACTTGGAAAACCAAGAGTGCCACTGGAAAGAGGAGTTGATTTCGGTTGAAATCGATATAAAGGTCACCGGAATCGGATGCACGGTTTGGAAAAGGCAAGCAAAACGAATATGGCACCGGTCTACGATTAACAGCAAGTAGCCTTCTAAATGCATCAAGATAACTATGCTACAGCACTCAAACATAGCAACAAAATACATGGCAGGGATACACTCATGATGATTGACAAAAGATGAACACTAAGCTGTGGCTAATTCACTCATTAACACGTTCAAACAAGCATGGCAAAAGAGCAAAAGATAACAGGTTTCAGACTTAGTGAAATTAACAGCATGTCAGGAATTTATCATCTGGAAGCAATGTTTAGAGCATGATAACTACATGCTACGGGAACATATCATGGCAAATCAAGGCATGGCATGAAGCTCCTCAAAGTATAAAACAAAAGTCCCTTAGTGACCATGAGCCAAAAGGGATCAGAAAATACAATTGCAAGCATGTGAACATAGCAAAAACATAGACAGATTCAGACACTGGAGCATGGCAAAACAGATAACAGGTAGGCATGTTTACGAGCTCGATACACTCACTACAAAGCATGGCATGATAATCTAAGCATACATCCATCAAGAAGACATGGCATAGAATCTAGACATGGCTAGAACAACAACATAGCATGCACGGATCAATAGCAACATCCTCGGCAAAATCGCTAAACATGTGAACAATCTGCCAGGAACATTTAATAGCAAAAGTAGAGCTCGATTGACTCAAGCTAGGGTGCTCCATAAATGCAAATAAAGACATGGAAGGATAGAGAACCACAATATTAATAAAAACATCCTTGCTGATCATGCCCAAAAGATGCACGGATCACTAGGAAACAACATGAACATATGGCATAACAACAAAAACAGGACAAGGACTTAGTGAAATTCTAAGTCCCTGAAATCAGCATCATTGAGTAAGCTACTTTGCATGCTTGCGCTAGTCACCACAAAGATCACAAAAATACATGGCATACACCCTTGTAAAGATGGCATGGCATATAACAAAACACATGTAGAGCTCAGGATCATAGCATGCACACAATAATCATGGAAAAATGACAAAAGGCCATTTGCTGAAACAGATCTGACATATTCATCACATAGCCCGCTTCCAACAGCATTTCGGGCATCAAGATGAGCTCCGATGAAAATGATGCAATGAGATGAAATGATGTACTCGTCGAGACGAACATTTTGATATGCTACACGCGCGAATCAGAGCTACGATGAAGAAGTTATGGCATGACGAAGTATGCAAAATAATTAGGGTTAGAGACGAAAAAGTCAACCGAGGGGGATTTTCAGATCTGAGATCCGGATCGGGCGGCACGGGGAACGAGGAACGCCGGGGAGCTGTTCGCCGGAGTGGTTGAAGACGGCCGGAGCGAGCGGGGCCGGCCGGAGAGGAAGAAGGAGATCCCGGGCGGAGGAAGCTCGCCGACGAGGGGCTCGGGCACGCGGTGGCGCAGGCGGGCCGCGGCGGTGCGGTGTGGCGGCGCTGCACCGGCGTGAAGGCGCCGATGACAAGGTGATGGCGATGGCGGCGGGGAGCTTGGATGGCGGCGCGGGGGAGGTACAGCCTCGGCGGCAGTGGCGGGTGCTCCCAGGCGCGGGGCGGCGAACGGAGCGCGGGGCGCTCGGGGCCCAGGGCGGCTCGGGCGGGCCTCCCATAAGCCTCAGCGGCGCCGGCGGAGAGAGAGGGAGGCGGGGACAGGTGGCGCGCGCTGGTTGGAGGAGAGCGGCGGCGGAGACGACATGGCACGCCCTGATTCGTCGGGGTGACGCGTCCGGCGGACATGTCCGGTGCGGGTTGGACGTGTCCGGCGGCGCGAGGAGGGAGATGGCTAGGGTTTCGGGGAAAAGATCCGAAAACGAAAATGAAGGGGTCTATATATAGAGGTAGAGGGAGCTAGGGAGCTCCAAATGAGGTGCGGTTTGCAGCCACGCGATCGTGATCGAACGCTCTAGATGATGGGAGAGGTTTGGGTGGGTTTTGGGCCACTTTCGAGGGGTGTTGGGCTGCAACACACACGAGGCCTTTTCGGTCCCTCGGTTAACCGTTGGAGTATCAAACGATGTCCAAATGGCACGAAACTTGACAGGCGGTCTACCGGTAGTAAACCAAGGCCACATGACAAGTCTCGGTCCAATCCGAAAACGTTTAACACCCGCACACGAAAAGAGGTAGAAAGGGACACCGGGTGACATAGGAGCGCCGGATTGCAAAACGGACAACGGGGAAAATGCTCGGAAGCATGAGACGAACATGTATGCAAATGAAATGCACATGATGACATCATATGCAATGCATGACACGCAAGCAATGACAAGGCAACAACAGCGAATAACTGGAAGACACCTGGCACATCGGTCTCGGGGCATTACAGGTAGGTTAGCGGCGGCTAGGTTGGAGCGCCTGGATCGCCCGCGGGGGGCGACACGGGGCCGGGCTCGATTCAGTTCTGGTGGATCCAGAGACCAGATTGCTAGCTTTGCTTTCTATGTGGATTTTCCACATAACTCGGATAGTTAGCTTTTTTTGCAGAAACCAGCCAACTCGGGTTCAAGTCATAAACATGTCAAACATGTGTGCTCACTTGTCATTCTCAATTTTCACCTCCCGTCTCTAGTCGTGCGTACATCCGACCCCTTCGCCTCTTCTCCAAGCAAAAAAGGCGGCTAGGGTTTCTGCCTCTCGATAGCAGTGCCGCCGATCTGCCTCTTCTTCTGTGGCTTTAGGACCATGGGGGCGCGATGGATTCCGGTCCTTAACGGCGGGAGGGCTCCATTTTAGCATATGTTTCTTTGAGTGTTGCTATGGTTTGTGTCCTGTTCGGGAAGAAGAGACGACGGTGGATCCCTAAAAATGAAATAAGATCTCCCCGCCTAGACCCCGTCCCAGTGAAGCATATATCATCGTCGGAGGATGTGTGGAAGTATGTCTCTGGTGGATCACGCAGGATTTGGGTGATTATTTTTGGTGGATCCGTTCGGATCTTCGCTTCGTTCATCAACGTCATTGTGTTTTTAGGTTGGATCCTTTAGATCTACGCTTCTCTTCATTGGTGATGATTGTTGTTCTGGTGCGCTGGTCCAATGGGGCCTTAACATGTTTTACCCGACTCCAGTGAGGAAGTGGTGATGATGGCGGTGCGCCTTTGACTCGCTTTAGTGATTGTTGTCGTCGTTAGGTGGCATACGAATTTGAGTGTAATTTTTATTATTTCTAGTGTTCGTTGTACTACCATGATTGTTGATGAATATATTAGAAATTTTTTCATATTTTTTTTCACCGGCTCAGTTTTCATTGGCGTTGGCAAGAGGTTCAAGAAAATGGAAGCAAGCTGGGCCGGGATAGGTACTCTCCGTTTATTTCTTCGTCTTGAAGGAAAAAAGCGACCGCACTGGTGCCTCCCACCAGAAGAGCTTCTCCGCCGTCGTCCTCCGATGGCTATCCTCCGCCGGTGATCTCGGTTGTCAATGGTGAGGGAGTTGTCAGATCCACGTGTGTGGATAGTTTTAGGCTAGACTAGTTTTAGTTTTTAGATTGTTCATCGTCTTAGCTTTGGCAGCGGTGATGACAACGCTTAATAATTTTTTTTTCAGATCCTACTCTGATGAGGCATTCGGTCCTATGGTTGGAGGTGGATCTGGAATCCAGACTGTTCAAGTAAGGATGGTGCAGCAGTGGCGGCATCCTCGTGGTGGATTTGTGTCCTTGGGCTCCGGCGTTGTGATGACGTTTGCTCCAACACCCAATGATGAATCTTGAAAGAAAATGAAGAGGAAGGTGTTGACACACGAACACGTCACGTGCCTCGACGCCGGGGGTGATGCACCGCAGCTCATGTCGAAGGAGACCCAACCGACAGCGCGATACGCAAGACAGTCGGCGGGCGCTTTTGCAGACCCAAAACCCCGCGCACCCGGGAGGGACCCCGTCAGGGATTGCATCGGCTATGGGCTGCCCTAGATCGATTCGCTCACCATAGAGCCTCGAGACTCGCAGCTCTCAAACACGAAGAACAGCGAAGAACGAGAGAGAAAAAACGGTGGGGAGATAAAACGTAGACTGAAAAAGTAGTATATTGATTTGTTCGATTGTGTGTTGTTTCAATCGGCCGTCACCCCCAACATATATAAGAGGCGGCTGGACTTCCCGTACAAGCAAAGGATTCATCTAGGCTTTCCATGCAAGAAAATTACATTAATTCACATCCTCCAGTTCTAATTCCAATCCAACTCGGATTCAGCCCGTATCTGGCCCAAACTTCTGTCCTGTTCCTTGTACAGGCCGTGGAATTTGCATATAACCTCTGATTGAGAAGATCAAAATACCAAATTTATGAGCCTCGACGAGACGAACAACTCTCTTGTTGATCATTTTTCCAAATAAGATCATCTTCAATACTTTACGAGGTCATTTTTAACTTTCGGTCGGATTTGGTCATGCAGTTTTCTTGGTTGTCCGAGTATTTCAGCAACTCTACAGGTTGTATACTATCTCAGATGATGATGACTCCAAAAGCAAAGTTGACCGTTTCGACGATACACATAACTTCCGTGTAGAACACTTTTCTATCTGAGATCATCTGAATAACCTTTCGAGCCCATCTCCAACTTCTGGTCGGGTTGACCCCGGCAAGCTTTCCACCTCGGTAAGCTCTCTACCCCGGCAAGCTTTCACCCCGGCAAGCTTTCACATCGGCAATCTTTCACGCCGGCAAGGTTTTCACCCCGGCAAGGTTTTCATTCAGCCGGCAAAGGCCAAATAACTCACGCGACCTATCAGACACTTCCTAGGTGGGTGTCTGGTCCCTCGCGTCACTTTTTCACTCAAGGCCAGCCCGCAAAGTGTTGCCTCTAACGTTTGCATACGAACTCGGATTGGGACAATTTTTATATCAAAATCGATCATTTCGACGAGACGAAAACAATTCGTGTAGATCATTTTTCCATATGAGGCCGTCTTGGGGCGCAATCAGCCGAATAGTGTTCTGAATACAAAATCTCAGTACTTTGAACAGAACTTCGGCCTTAGAGATGAGACCGGATGGTTATGGCCCAAATATCAAAGTTTCTCCTTTTGAATATACATAACTTCCTTATTTTGAACACTTTTTATTTGAGGCCATTTTAATCATGTTTTTACCATGCCAAAATCTGGCGTCAACACATGCCCTCCTGTTTTTCGGCAAAGTTTGTGTGCCGAAAAATAACTTGCGCATAGCTTGTTCTAAGGACGATGTCAACACTCCATCGGCCATTTATTTTCCTCAGGACGATAATCAGGTATCGTCCATGTTTGTGCTAAGGGTGATAATCATATATCGGCCATTGCCTACTTAGGCTTCTTGCCACACACTAGGGTGGTATTTCTTCAAGTACTTGCCATTGAGAGCTCGAGGTAATAGTTCCCCTTGTACGGATTCCACCAAATAAGAGTTTTAGAGAACTATTCTTGTAATCCTAAAAGGGCCTTCCCAACTTGGAGACCACTTCCCGAATTTTATGTTTCTTGAACCAATCGGCAGAATTACTTTCCAGACAAGATTGCCAACTTGAAAATTCTTCAACTTAACTTTCTTATTGTAAGCTCTTGCTACCCTCAACTTGTCCCTCTCTATGGCCTTCAAAGCAGCCAAACGTTTATCGGCAACCTCATCAATATTGTCCATCATCGAGTTATAAAAGTCTACCGCCGATAAATCATTTTGTTTGGCTATTCTCAAAGCATTCAAATTTACTTCCACTGGTAAAACAGCCTCTTGACCGTATACTAGCTCATATGGAGTCACTTTCGTCGCACCATGCCTTGAGATCCTATGTGCCCACAAAGCTTCAGACAACAACTCATGCCATCTCCTTGGATTATCCTCAATCTTCTTCTTGATGAGTTTGATTAAAATTTTATTGCTAGGCTCATCTTGTCCATTGGCTTGGGCATAATATGGAGAGGAATTGAGCAACTTTATGTTATAAGATTCAGCAAATTCTCTGACTTGATGTGACATGAAAGATGAGCCTTGATCTGTAGTCAACATTTGAGGAATGCCGGATCTATGAATAATGTGCTCGGTTATGAATTTAATTACCTCTGTATGTGTCATGTTCTTGAGAGGTACTGCTTCAGACCATTTAGTGGAATAATCGGTTGCTACCAATACGAACCAATGCCCCTTTGAGGAAGACGGATGAATTTGTCCAATAAAGTCTAAACCCCATCCTCTGAAAGGCCACAGCTTGATAATGGGATGTAACATAGCAGCAGGAGCCAACTGAATATCACCAAATTTTTGACAAGCTTCACACCCTTTATAATATCTGAAGCAATCATTAATCATAGTCGGCCAATAAAACCCAGCACGTCATAGTAACCATTTCATCTTGGGGGACGACTGATGAGTGCCACAAATACTTTCATGGACCTCTCCCATAGCAATTCTCGCTTGGTCCTCGTCCAAGCACTTTAAAAGAACATCATCAACTGTTCAGCGATAGAGACCATCATCTCTCATTGTGTATTTTGAAAACCATATGCCGAACATCCATGTCCACCCTTCTACTAGGATCACACAAATAATCAATGATGGGTTTCCTCCAGTCTTGATTTTCTCCTGCATTGAATATTTCATTAGTGGCCGAAACGGTGGGCTCCGGTTTGGCCTCCCCTATGTTGGCAAGACTAGACATCGGCTTTCCAGAAATATGAAACATGCCATGATCAACATGATAGCATGATGCTTGTTGTGGCAACTCATTTGCTTTCCAATTGTCATGTCTAGATATATGAGCAATGCTAAAATAATCCAAAGTAGAAATTATATCTAGACATTTATCAAGATAAACATTAAGTGATTCGTCAAAACATTGAAAGACTTTGGATATTTGTTGCACTACTAATAATGAATCACCATAAGCCTCAATATGTGTAACAGCTATAGCAAGTAACATCTCTAGGCCGAATAATAATGCTTCATATTCAGCTTAATTGTTTGTACAAGAATATTCTAAGCGGCATGATGCTTTAAAAACAACACCATGAGGAGATATGTAAACAATACCAACACCATGGCCATTTCTACAAACTGGACCATCAAAATATAATCTCCATGGTACTAGTGAGACCAGGTTTACATAAACATCATGATTGTCATCAACCCGATGTTCAATAATAAAATTAGCTACGATTTGGCCTTTCATGGACTTTAGAGATTCATAGGCCAAATCATATTCAATCAAAGCATAAGCCCACTTGCCAATTCTACCACTAAGAATTGGTCTATGCAACATGTACTTAATGACATCGGTTTGGTAAGCCACTATGCAAACACTCGGCACTAGGTAATGTCTCAATTTTGTGCAAGCATAATACAAGCATAGACATAACTTTTCAATAAATGTATACCTTGTCTCAGCGTCCAATAAACGGCGGCTCAAATAAGTGATGACATGTTCTTTTCCTTCGGTTTCTTGAGTTAGAATAGCACCAATAACTCCTTCATCTGCTGCAATGTAAAGCCTGAAGGGTTCCCTATGTTTGGGTGCTTTCATCACCGGAGGAGTGCACAAATAATTCTTGATCATATCAAATGCTTCTTGTTGTTTTGCCCCCCAAGTGAAATCAGCATCATTCTTTAACCGAAGGATAGGAGTAAACGCATCAACCTTTCCTGACAGATTAGCTGAGAATCTCCTCAAATAATTGACCTTGCCAATGAATTTTTGCATATCTCATTTGCATGTTGGAGCCTCCACTTTCTATATGGCCTCTATTTTTTGGGGATCAATCTCTATGCCATCTTCATGAATAATGAAACCCAAAAACTTGCCAGCTGACACGCCGAATGCACACTTTAAAGGATTCATCTGCAGTCCATACTTTTTCATTATTTCAAAAGCTAAACGCAAATTAGCCAAGTGAGATTCAAAAGCATCCGATTTGACAACAATATCATCAATATAGACTTCAAGTATGACACCGAGTAAGTCATGAAAAATCAAATTCATAGCCCCTTGGTGTGTGGCTCCAACATTTGTTAATCCAAATGTCATCACTGTCCACTCGAATAAACCAAGGAAACCAGGGCATCGAAAAGTTGTCTTGGACATGTCCTCTTCGGCCATAAAAATTTGATTGTATCCGGCATTGCCATCTAGAAAGCTAATAACCTTATGTCCAGAAGCATCATTAATAAGCATATCGGCTATTGGCATGGGATACTCGTGTTTGGGTGTAGCCCTATTCAAGTCTTTGAAGTCAATGCACACCCTCAACTTGCCGGATCCTTTCTTTTCCACTAGGACAATGTTATAAATCCACTTGACATGCCTGCAAGGTCTGATAAAATTAGCTTTAAGCAAACGACCGATCTCCTCCTTGATCCGGTCATATGTTTTTGGGTTAAACTTTCTGGCCGATTGTTTATATGGTCTAAAACCAGCCTTTATAGGTAACCGATGCTCCACTAGTTCTCGGCTTAAACCTGGCATCTCATGATATTCCCATGCAAAGCAACAACCATATTCTTTCAATAGCTCGATTAACTTGGCTTTCAAATTTTTGTTTACAAACGTCGGTTGAGCGATTGAACCATCTCCAATATCTATCTCTTCTAATGGATCGTCGATGTAAAACCTTGTCCAAGTTTATCCATGTCATCCAACTCCTCTATAGACTCATATATATTGTTCTCGCTGGACCGATATTTTACAAGACGTTTTTGTAACCACTCGGAACTAGAATCCATTTAAACATATAATACCTTGGAGCCGATTACATTCAGTCGGCTTTAAAGAGACGGGCACGAAACCATTCTTAGTCGCGCTGAGAAAATCAAACTCTGACAAGTCACGCCCCGTCAAGCAAGTAGCATTAGGGTGTTGCCAATCCACCGATGCATCGACCAAAGCAACATAGGCCGAGTTATCCGCATGAATGACTTCCACTTCATCATCAACCCACTGGATCAAAAACTGGTGCATAGTGGATGGCACGCACTGGTTTACATGAACCCAATCACGGCCTAGTATGATGTTGTAGTTACCTTGCACCTCAGCGACAAACAATGCAGTAGCCAAAGTTTTGCTTCCGACTGTAAGCTCCACATACATCACACCTTTGGCTTCAGTTTTCTCTTTGCCTTCAAATCCATTGAGCACCATATTCGTCTTTATCAGCTCTTCATCAGGCAAACCCAATTTCTTGAAGACCGAATAGGGCATAAGATTTACCACAGCACCACCATCAACAAGCATTCGACTGAGTGGCGATCCGTTGATATGACCTCTGAGATACAACGGTTTCAAATGTGTCACTGGGTCTTTTGGTTTCTCGAATATTGCGTTTTAGGGCCAAAATCCAGCTGAGCCACCTTCCTCAACTATAGCACGAAACTCAGCGGGTAAGTAATACACCATATTAAAATCCATACCTTTATGAACCGGTGTAGACTCGTAATCTAACATATCCTCCTCTTCCCCTGGTGTATCCACCAATTCTAAAATTTGTTCGAGCGAAGAGGAAGAAATAGGTAATGCCGACGATGCAATGATTACATCGTCCTCTTTTGGTGGTGTAGGTGATGTTGTGATAGGTGTAAAAGCCATTGTATCTTGTATTTTTTTAGGCCTCCACATTTGTTTTGTAGGAACCATGGGCCGACTATCATTGAACAACTTATCACTTTGCTTATCGGCCTCTTGTTCTGTCATTTCTTAACTCCTTAACCTCTGTAGTTTCCTCTTTCGTGTCTTTGTTAGCCCTGGAGGACACCACTTTGGCTGAGTGTATTTAGGATCTCTCGTCTTTACTTGGCTGGTGCTTGCTTCATGGTCATTAGCCAAGTGCTTTGGCGCGATAGCAAGTATCGGCTCAGTCGGATTGCTATGCATAATCGGCTGCTATATGGTGAATGTTTCGGTGCCCAAGATGAGTGAGTTGGCATCGATTTTTTCCTTGCCTTTGCTTGACTCGACCGTTGCAGCACTTGGCGACTTAACACGCCATTCTTGCTTGCCGACCCTTTTTTGATTATCTTGCATTGGCCGATTGACACCATTGTTCAAACGGCTTCGTGTGGGATAAGAAAGTCTCTCATGAATGGGCCTCCTCAGTTCTACCCAACCCGGATGAAAAGCATAAGGGGCCATTGGGGGCTGCCACCATCCTCCATTGAAGTCTCCCATGTAGTATGGCACATAGGGGGGTGGTGGCATCCATGGTCCCGGCACCCACGACCCATATGGCCTTGCATGATGCTGAAATTCTTTCCGAGGAGGTGACCTTGAGCGCTTCAAATTCGATGACCGGTTAGAGCTAGAACCGGTCGCATGATTGACATACCTGGACAACAACATATCAAAAGTTGTCTTGATTTTCTTGTGCTGCACTTTAGCTTTATTCGTCTTCCACTTACCAACCTCTGGATTCTTGGGCTTAACAAATTTGACATGAGTGTTCTCTTGCACTTGTGGTTGCCCCCCGAGTGTCGGATTCTTGATGGTGATCTTGATTATCTCCTTGCCACCGGGCTGCTTGTCAAGCACGACTTGTCTCCCCAAGACCTTGTTGCCTTCCTTGTTTTTCGTGGGCTCACGAACAATGATATTAGCTTTATTAGTAGATTCGGCTACCTCCGGCCGAATGAGTAGCTTCTTCCCCTCCAAATCCATGGTATTCATTGGAAAAGGTTGTTTATCAACTTGCATCTCAAAAAAGTTCAATCGTCCGTCATTAATGTACGATTGTATCTGTCGTCGAAAACATTGCAATCGTTAGTAGCATGAGAAAAAGAATTATGATACTTGCAATAAGCACGCCATTTTAGCTCTTCAAATGGCGGTAAAGTATGAGATATTCTAATAATCTTGGCTTGCAACAAAGCATCAAATATTCTATCACACTTAGCAATGTTGAAAGTAAATTTCATCTCTTCATCACGATTCTTATGAATCGGTTTTAGATCATTGCAAGTAAAGGGTTTGGCCTTAGATGGCCAAACAAATTCAGTAGCAAAAACATCACCCTCATCGTCCGAGTGATCACTATCATATTCAACCATATTCATCTTTGGACGATCGGCTTTGTATCTATGCACTTCTTTGAGATCTTTGCTTCAGCTTTCCTGAGCCAAAGCCCTTTGTAAGACTTAGTTGATATTTAAGAACTCATAGCCTTCTAGCTTTTCTCTAATGGGAATCCTCAAATCACTCAGCACTAGGTCCGCCAAGTCCCTCTCAGTTATCACCAAACTAAAACACCGGTTTTTTGTTTCTCTGAATGTCTTGACGTAATCGGAGACCGATTCATCATGCTTCTGTTTAACCGATGTTAGATGTGACAACTTGAGTTCATTGTCGCGGCTATAAAAGTGATCATGAAATTTCTGCTCTAGCTGCGACCAAACTCGAATGGAACCATGTGGTAAAGAAGAAAACCATGAAAATGTGGTACCAGTTAATGATAAAGGAAATAAATGCACTTTCAATCCATTTAATGAGCCTGCCTCTCCCAATTGTGCTAAATATTGACTAACATGCTCCCAGGTGGTTTTCGTGCCTTCTCCATTAAACTTAACAAAATCTGGAAGTTTATGTCCTGGAGGGCACTGGATGGCATCAAAGTACTCGGGGTACGGCTTTTGGTAAATCCGATTCCGAGGTAGCTCAACTCCAAAATTCTCTCGAAGTATCGTAGCCATATCCTCTCTAAGATTAGCTAGACCATCATCCATAGTGGACGATGCAGCTTGTGGCAGTGGCATAGAAGGAGTAGGGTTACTAGCTGTAGGTAGGAATTGTGGCATGTACATCGACCCATAATTTGGTAGTGGTCGAGTGGATGTGGTTGTAGGTAGGGTTTGGTTCGGCGTTGCCACCGAACTTGTCATGTTCATAATAGGATTAATGGGTGCAGCCACAATCTGATTTGTTTGGGTAGGATAATAAGTCATCGGCATGGGAGGCGCCGATGAGATAGGTAAAGCTAGATTAGGGTTTTGCACACTAGCAGCTACACCATCATTACCACTAGACGATTAAGATATATTCTTCTGAGCATTAGTATTTTCTATGAAAGTTTGATAGAATAGATTGTTACCATCAGCAATACAACTCTCAGTCTCAGCCCACTGCTCAGGAGAAAAGGTAGTACTCACAGAGGGTATAACCTGCTCGGCTTGAAGAGGAGGGAACTTGATTTCTTCAATCGAAGTGATGTTGCCTTGGCGTCCTTCTTGAACTTTGTAAGGAATTCCTGCAAGTCCTTCTCCTTACGCGCCTTCTTGTACTCCTCATAGACTTCGCGATGATTGAACGATGTCTCATCAAGACTAGCTTGATGATGTTATCGGCGTCTACCTCAGATGGCTTGGGAAGATCGGACATGGTGGATGATGACGATTGATCTTCAGTCCCCAGCGGAGTCGCCAAAAAGTGTGTTGACACACAAACATGTCACGTGTACCCTCGACGCCGGGGGTGATGTACCGCAGCTCACGTCGAAGGAGACCCGACCGACAGCACGCAAGACAGTCGGCGGACGCTTTTGCAGACCCGAAACCCCGCGCACCCGGGAGGGACCCCGTCAGGGATTGCGGCGGCTATGGGCTGCCCTAGGTTGATTTGCTCGCCCCTAGAGCCTTGAGACTCGCAGCTCTCAAACACGAAAAACTGCGAAGAACGAGAGAGAGAAAACGGCGGGGAGATAATAGACTAAAAAAGTAGTATATTGATTTGTTCGATTGTGTGTTGTTTGAATCGGCCGTCACCCCCAACATATATAAGAGGCGGCTGGACTTCCCGTACAAGCAAATGATTCATCTAGGCTTTCCTTACAAGAAAATTACATCAAATCACGTCCTCTAGTTCTAATTCCAATCCAACTCGGATTCAGCCCGAAACTTATGTCTTGTTTCTTGTACAGGCCGTGGAATTTGCATATGACCTCCAATTGAGAAGACCGAAATACCAAATTTATGAGCCTCGACGAGACGAACAACTCTCTTGTTGATCATTTTTCCAAATAAGGTCATCTTCAATACTTTACGAGGTCATCTTTAACTTCCAGTCGGATTTGGTCATGCAGTTTTCTTGGCTGTCAGAGTCTTTCAGAAACTCTACAGGCTGTATACTATCTCAGATGATGATGACTCTAAAAACAAAGTTGACCGTTTCGACGATACGCACAACTTCCATGTAGAACACTTTTCTATCCGAGGTCATCTGAGTAACCTTTCGAGCCCATCTCCAACTTCCAGTCGGGTTGACCCCGGCAAGCTTTCCACCCCGGCAAGCTCTCTACCCCGGCAAGCTTTCTACCCTGGCAAGCTTTCACATCAGCAAGCTTTCACACCGGCAAGGTTTTCACCCCAGCAAGGTTTCCACCCCGGCAAGGTTTTCATTCAGCTGGCAAAGGCCAAATAACTCACGCGGCCCATCGGACACTTCCTAGGTGGGTGTCTGGTCCCTCGCGTCACTTTTTCACTCAGGGCCAGCCCGCGAAGTGTTGCCTCTAACTTTTGCATATGAACTCGGATTGGGACAATTTCTATATCAAAATTGATCGTTTCAACGAGACGAAGACAATTCGTGTAGATCATTTTTCCATATGAGGCCGTCTTGGGGGCGTAATCAGCCGAATAGTGTTCTGAATACAAAATCTCAGTACTTTGAACACAACTTCGGCCTTAAAGATGAGACCGGATGGTTATGGCCCAAATATCAAAGTTTCTCCTTTTGAAAATACAGAACTTGCTTATTTTTGAACACTTTTTATTTGAGGTCATTTTAATCGTGTTTTTGACCATGCCAAAATCTGGCGTCAACAGAAAGGGTGGGGCAATGTTAACGGTTTGACGAAAATGGCACTAACTCGCAATTTTTTAGTTCAAAATAAGGTTAAAATTTTGATACGTGGCTGGGCGAATACTAGTAATTTTGTTTTTCCAATTTTTGGAAGGGGTGGGCGGGCTCGAGCCTGTCGAAGCACCCCCCCCTCCCCCTAAATTCGCCACTATCAGCACCGGCCCGGAGCTTGGGAGGTAGTCCAGGAGCGGATGCAAATTGTGATCTACGTCGGCGGCATCTGGAAGATGGTGGATCGTGTACTGGCTTCGTGGTACGTGGATGACAGGTGTGGTTTCCTCCTCCATCGTCTTAGTCATGTAGGAGTGCTAGGTCTGAAGTTTGATGGCGTGTTCGGAGTGTTGCCCCGGTCTAATCGTTCAACGGTGATGGTTTCGCCTCTGGCGAGCCACCTTGGAGGTTTGCAGAGCTGCATATCAGCGATGGAGCCACGTCGAGTTCGAGTGTGAAGGTGATCCGTCATTTTTTTGGTGGCTGTTGTGGTGGTGCCAGAGGCAGGTGCCGGACGTTGGTGTCAAGCTCAGAGGTTTATTCAGTCTTGTTTGTAATTTACTTTTTGCCTAATGTTTCTTTATGCAAAGTCTGACGTTCTGCTATTTGTTCATTTTTGCTAGGTCGATGCGTAGGTGGCTTACACTTTAATCCTTATGATATAAATAAGACACATATTACCTTGTAAAAATAAGAAAAACCATTCTAGTGATCCACTCTTTTTCTTCTACCATACTTCCTCCGTCCGCGAATAAGTGTACATCTAGATTTTGTCCTAAATCAAAGTTTTAAAACTTTGACCAACTTTATAGGAAAAAGTAGTAGCATTTATGGCACTAAATTACTATCGTTGGATTCATTTTAAAATGTAGTTTCATAATGTATCAATTTGATATCATATATGCTACTACTCTTTTCTATAAGGGCATCTCCAACAGTCGTATGATCATCGTTGGTTAAATTGCCACCTAAACTATTTTGATGACATGGCACATAATGAAAGAAGAGAGCGAATGAAACCGTATGAATCTGAACCAACGCTCCAGGCACAAGCTCCGAGGCAAGCTTATTCATTTATTCAACATTTAGTGGACCCGCCTAATTATTTAACATATGCTTAACATACGCCACATTGAAGAGTCTGTATGATGTGATGTTGGCTGCTGATGTGGACAATTATACCAGTGATTAAACATACAAACTATTGCAGATGCTCTAAGGTTGGTCAAAATTTTAAAACTTTAATTTAACATAAAAGTTAGATGTACACTTATTCACGAACGGAGGGTGTAGCTGCTAAGCACATGCACACACCGGGAAGAAAGCCGCGCAGCACGTGCGTACGATCTACGGCATGGCACGGGCTGGTGGATCGAGCGAAAGAATGTTCCAAGAATCCTCACTCGACTTGTATTAGGACCGCATGAACATAATCACGGTCATGTCGAGCATGCTATTGGTAGCTAGCTGGCCATATATTACTCTCACTCCTACCACCTTTTCTTCTTCTTCTGCCTTTTTCGTCAAGTCAGTCAGACCGACGTGTGCATTGCATGCATGCTCTCTCGTGCAGCGCCGTGCGTGCGAATCGTATCGATCTCGATCGGGCGCCCCGCTAACTCCTTTAATCCTCTCTTAGTTTAATCAACGACCCCCCAATACCAATCGTATAGACCGATCCATTCACAATCCTTCTTGGCCTTAGCTGTTAAGCAAAGTGCTGCCTTTTCTCTCTATCTTTCTGATCCCTGGCTTAGACTAGTCCCTCCCTACCCTCCCCCACTTGGCTCTTGCCTCATCTTCTCTTCCATCCTTCCTTCCTCTTGATCCATCGCCCAATGGCTAGCTACGTGCTTTAGCTGTTTCTTTCTTTCTTCCTTCCTTGTCCATGGTTCATTGCAGCGGATTTGCTCAAGACTAGCTGCCAGGGTCAACGCAGACCATGCATGGTGGCACCTGACAAAGACCAAAAGTTTGTTTGAGACACATATCCATCCATCCCGGGTCCAGTTGAGCAAGTCTGGCGGTCATTCAGTGGGAATAAAAACACAATTGCTCGATCCAGTTTATAAGAGGATACCAGTTTGCAAGTAGGACCCATCTGTCATGGGTTCATGTGTTTTTCCCCAATAATCCCCAAGTTCAAAACACATTTGATTCAATTCGATTTCGTTTCTATTCATTTTGACAAAAAAATTGTCAGAGTGCGACTTTTACATTGATAGACTAACTAATAATTAGTTAAACTATAAACTAAGTAGCTCATAGTTTGCGGCCACAGCCACCATGGAGTCGGTGACTGGGATTCCCCGGCTGCGGCTAGTTGTGACCATGACTGGCGGGGACGGTGCAGGGTCAAGTGGGAATGCAGCAATGTGGGCCTCGATAGCCTAGAAATGCGCCTCGGCGGCTGCGTCCCAGGCCGGCCATGCATTGGCGGCGATGGGGGGCGAGCGCGCGGTCCCAAATCTGTTGCTCCCTTTTCGTCGTATCCTTCGCAAGCTCAACAAGGACCACTCCATCTGCTCCCAATAGGAGTCTAGGGGATCCACCGGCTTCTTCTCCTCCACCTCATCTTCAAACCGAAGATGTGGGGGAGATCCTTCCTATGCACCATTGGAAAGGAAGAGGTGGAACGGAGACGGGCAAGAGGGGATTGGGAGGCACCGGAAAGAGGGGAGGGTGTCGGCCTTCCGCGAGTGCCATTAATATAAGAGGGCAGTTGGGGAGGTGGGAGGCGACGGGCGGCCATGAAGGGGCATGCTTCCTAGTGAGAAACATGACCGCGTCACAACCTTACTCCTGGGCTGCTCACACGCAAACTAGGGAATGTTGTCGCATGGCGGCCATCAAACCGACAGTCATGGGAATCTGATGGAGGACTCACGCCATAATGGTTGGGTGGTTGCCTTGCCAATGGTGTGAGAGAGGCTCCACTGCTTCAAATCCCGCCTGTGGCACAAGGCGGAAGAAATTGAAACCTCCCTCGCACACTAGCAGTGGGGTTTGAGCAAGCTCTAAACGAGGCCTCCACATCCTTCAAATGTGGAGGCTGGGAGGCCCCATATGGAGGGGACTCCAAAAATATGGCGATTGAGTGGTGGATGGCAAATCTTCTAGAGTGAGTTTTTAGCCCTTTGCCCCCCATATTGATGGTTATTATGCAGTTCAAGGCCTTTTGGTGACTCTGCCATAGTTGCTCTGATTCTCTCTATCCATGGGAAATATGCTCCATGCTTATCAAATTATAATGCATATAAGTTTTGTCGTAAGTTAAATTTTGTATAGTTTGATCAAGTTTATAAACAAAGTCAATATCTACAGTGCCATATCGGTACGAGATTCATCATGAAAAACATTCTTATATGGTATATGTTTCGTGCTGTAAACGTTCATAGTTTTTCATAATTTGTGTATTCTCCAATTGTTTTTATACAATTAATATAAGTGCAGAAATGAAACATTTGTCCTTCCTTGGTTAGTAGCTTTATACTAGGAAAACATAGCCAAGCAACATGTTGATGCGATCGATCTCATGATGTGTTTCTTTGATAATGATTACCTATATGGCAATGTAGCATATGCCAGAGTGGGGCAAGAGAGAAACCGTGTACTCTATTCTCTACCCAAAAATCACCTGAAATAATCATAGCAAAGGAAACACCGCAAGTTCTCCAGTCAGCACCTTTGCTGTCATCATCAAAGTGACAACTCCACATAGACATGTGCGCTACGTATGGTTAACAATATCACAACCCTATCTATGACGATAGGCTACGAAAAAGATTATCGCCGCCGATGAGTTCGATTCGACGACTTTCACGCGAATCGAATCGATCGAAAGTGGTCCCAGATAAAATGTTGATAAGCAATGCGAGTGCTTCCATCCGGTGTGGCCAGAAGGACTTTAATGGCTGGCACTGTTAGCATTGCGTGCTAACAAAAAGCAGCTGCATACAGGTCAGATCAGATCATAATCCTAACTTTGGATAGAAGAGGGGCCGTATGACACTTATAATCTACTAGCAGCCAAAGCCCTGCAATCCGCCCCCCTTGATTTCCCTGTCAAAATGATGTGTCTCGAGACCAATCATAACACTACTAAATTTTCATATATAAACTATGTTCATGGTTAAATTTCAGAAAAAGTTTCTTTCAGGTGGTGATAGAGGAAACGGTATGCAACCGGCCTGCATCCTGCTGATGTAGCCAGGTAGGTAGCGCTGCTTGCCGATTCTGGCAACCAACAAGGAACGCAACAGAATGTACTGAACCCTCTGATTCTGGCAGATTCCTGTTGCCTCACAGTTCAGGGTTCAGAAAGCCACGGCAGCTTCATACCTGCATTGGTCCAGTGGATTCCAGCATCTAATCCGTGTAATTAATTCTTACTCCCTCTGTAAAGAAATATAAGATCGTTTAGATCGCTAATATAGTGATCTAAACGATCTTAATTACATTTCTTTACAGAGGGAGTACATGTAAATTCTCTGTCTGATCTTTCCACTCTCATCTTTGGCCACAAATAGCTCGCCGCGGCCGTTTCGCAAAAGGGAAACGGCAAGAACCCTCTCTGGCTAGAGAGATGCACACATACACACACACACAAAAAAAAAAGTGATTCCAGAGAGCAATGGTGCAAATTAAGCAAGAATCCAGTCCTTGAGGTGCTAGCTGGTGCATGCACATGGCATGAGCAACCAAGAGCAGCCTTTTTGGAGCCCATCTGGTATGCCCCAACTGGTCCAAACACTGAAATTTCTTCTTCTTCAGAGCCAAGTCTGCCACTACCAGAACAGCAAGTCTACTTGGATTGGATTGGGTTGGAGACACAGTGATCATCAGTGCAAGGCTACTAGATCAGGACCGTTTCTGTGTGTGAGAGACAGTCACCAAGGAGAGAAAGCACCTTTGTCGTCGATTGGACCTGAAAACCTCTGCCGAGAGCAAAGCATTTTTCCCTTTTGTGTGACTGCCTGTTGACAAGAACAGCAAGCAAATGACTGTCGCTTGCCAGTGTGTGTGCAGTTACATCACACCCTCACCACCTTCTACATGTATGCTTTTCTCCTGATGAAAATAGGGATGCCATTGCCACCCCTTTCTGAATCAGCATTCCAAAGAGGCAATGCACATAGATTTCCTTTTCGCCGTAGCATTTCGCCGAATCGTCGGCACAAACTCCTTTGTGCATCTTCTGCGACTGAAAGTGAGAAGATAACATGGAAAATCTATCTTATTATTAAGCGCCCGGCGCATCTTTTCTTTTTTTTTTTCTCTCGACAGCAGAGGATGTGCACATGTATTTGAAAACTGAAATGCTGTTTCAAAGCAGAAAGAGAAAAGGAGCATCATGCATTGCGTTGCATTTTCAAATTGCAAGTATTATAATCTGAAACGAATTACGATCCGCTTTGCCGCCTTTTTTTTCTCCCCTATTGCTCGTGCTTTTCCGCTTTGTATCACGCACCTCCGGCCTTTAAATTTCGCCTTTGGTGAACGAGCTCCTTTCTCCTCGCATTTCCAGCTCCGTTTCCTCCATAGCCTAGTCAGCAAGCATACTGCCCTCGCCATTGCCGATTGCTTCGTCAATGGCGGCTCCTGCTCTCAGCTTGGTTTTGTGTATGCTCCTGCTCTCGCACGGTTCGGCGCAGGCCAGGAAGACCGTGCCCGGCGAGGTGGTGCCTGCCGCGGATCGGGATGGAGCGTCGGGCAGGGAGAGGTTCTTGGGTGGTGGTGTGGAAGGTGCCGCGGGTGGTTCCCGGCGCCGGAGGGAGCTCCTTGCGGGAGCAGGGGCGACGACGACGCGTGACGTGTTCGCGCCGGTGACCAACCCGGTGACGGTGCCGGCGACCAACCCGGCGTCCCCAGGCGGCATCGTCACCGTGCCGGCGACCAACCCGGGCACGGGCACCGGGTCCGCGACCAACCCCAACCTCCCGCCGCTGTACCCGGAGCCGTCGACGACGCCCGACCCGACGACGATGCCTGCGCCGTTCTCGAACCCGGTCGCCGCGCCGACCATGCCGGCGCCGTTCACCGCCCCGGTCACCAACCCAGCCACGACGCCGACGCCGGTGCCCGGCACGGCGCCAATCACCAACCCGGCCACGACGTACCCAGGCGGCAGTACCGGTGCCGGCTCCGGCGTGGGGAGCGTGCCGACGACCCCGGTGTACCAGGCGCCGGCGACGACGGTGCCGACGCCGACCACGGTGCAGCCAGCGGCGGGGGGGACGGGGCAGTCAACATGGTGCGTGGCGAAGGCCGGGGTGACGGAGGCGGCGCTGCAGGACGGGCTGGACTACGCGTGCGGCATGGGCGGCGCCGACTGCTCGGCGCTGCAGCCCATGGGCAGCTGCTACAACCCCAACACGATGCAGGCGCACGCCTCCTACGCCTTCAACGCCTACTACCAGCGCAGCCCCTCGCCGGCCAGCTGCGACTTCGGCGGCGCCGGCATGCTCGTCGCCACCAACCCAAGTGACCAAACCCTCACTCCCACTCCATCACTTGATCTTCTTCAGCTGGCTCTGAAACTGTTAGCAACGCCTCCTGATTATCACTGACGAGCTGCTGAATTATTCAGGTTCAGGAACTTGCATGTACCAGGCATCATCAGGTTCAGGGTAAGAATGAACAATTTGTTCAAGACATGTCTCTAGAACACATGATCTTGTCAGGAATTTCAAATCAAACAGTCAAATTCTTACACTTGTTCTGCTAAGCTGATCATGCAACTGTGACATGTGCAGTTCTGCCGCCGGCTACAGCCCGGCGGCGACGGGCACCACCTCCGGGCCGGTGGGCGTGACGCCGAGCTTCGGGCCGGTGGGAACCACGACCGGGACGGGGACGGGACCGGCGGTCAGCAGTGGAGGGTCAGGCTCGACGGTGCTGAACGCGAACAACTACCCAGGCGGGACCTCGATGTACGGCCCGGGCAACCCGGCCGGCTTCTCCGACACCAGCAGCGGCGCCGCCTCCCTGAACTGCAGCTGGGTCCTGTCTCTGATCTGGATGTTCACCTTTGCTTATGTCAAGGTGAAGGTGTAGCATCCATGTGCTGCTGCTGCTGCTGCTGATGTGCTCTTCTCTTGTTGACATGATATTCACTTGTGTACAGAGATGGATAAATGAATTCAGAGGGGAGAGAAGACTAGATAATTTTGTGCCTGTGTGTGTGTGTGTATTGGACTAAGCTGAGCAGAATGTTGCTTATAGCTAAGAAATAGTATGTGTTAGGTGAGCATGGAGTTCATTCTCTATGAACTATGTTATGATATCAAATGATATTCTTCTTGCAAGCTTCATCTTCTTTTTCATCACCTTTCATAATAGACCTTTCGACACTGAGTATAATGGCATGCGCGATTTGCAGTCACAGATTGCTAGATGTTCCAGGCTAGTAATAAGTAGGAAGTAAAAGCACACCAAAATGTGTGCATGCTGAATGCTAACACCAAATACCAGAAATCTCTATGTTAAAAGCTCACGCCCATGTTTTCTCAGGAGACAGAAGTAGTTGCTCTATTAGATCTATGATATACAATTGAGGGTACTCTATAATATGCTCAAGCAGATCCATTCTGGATCAACTAGCTTACATCAAAACTACTACGGGAAGATTCTCGTGATGCGGTTCCAAAACATTGTTTTCCATCCTAGATGAGGTTCATGATAGTTCTGTTTATGAAATCTTCCGAGCAAGATTCTTCACTCCCGCACCAACACATTTTAGAGTGACCGTGTTTGAGTTTGGGTCGGGCTTGATGATGAACTTGACATCAAGGAACTCCTTGATGTTTCGAAGTGATTCTATAGCGCGCAGTGTCAGCTGTCCCACGCGAACCTTTGACACATCGGGCGGGCACAGAGCGCACAGCATGAACAGAAGGCCCTGCAAATTGTTTACAAGAGAAACATCATGTGACTTAACAGAAGAAGAAGCATTTTGAAGCAAGATTCACAAAGAGCCATAGAAGGAAAGGCAGATAAGATATAATCTTGCCAAAATGAACCAAGGACTAGGTTGGCAGAAGAACTTGCATAAAACAATCATTCTAACGGACTACATCCATGCAAACTATGTTCAGTTTAAATTTGTAATTCTTATCCAGCTTTCTGGCTGGCTTTTGAGTTAATACAATTGAAGAAAGGATTCCCCCTGCTGTGTTCTCGAGGGGGAAAAAGTGCTAGAATTGCCAATTTATCTTCCTACAACATCATCAGCCAAAATAAAATGACCATTATTATTGCAGAACGGTCCAGGTGCTTCAGAGTAGACAAAAAAACACAGTAATGACTGTGAATCATACGAGAGGCGTGTAAAGAAAACACAAATTATCAGCCACAATATAAAAATATCTGCCACCAGCCTGCTAAATAATATAAGAAAGGAATAAACTGGAATGAAAATACCAGACCTGGTGTGTTGAGTCAACAACTCCTCCTTGAGCCACCTCTTCTAGCAGCATCGATGCAACTTGCTCACCAAGATCCTCTGGAGACATTAGCTCAGGCTTCTCAGATTGTTCACTCATTTCATCAACATTGGGATAGCTCACAGTAGCATCTGCAGAAATCAGACAGCCTGTTGTGGTCTCAGCAACTACAGATACGCCATAGCCTGCTGACCTGCCAAAAGATGAATCCATTTAAATTTTTGAATAGCAGGACACCAGGAGATAAAAGCACAGTGTGTCACTAATAAAATTCAACAGGTTCTACTTCAAGCTGGAAACGTACAATCCACATCCACCAGATGAACTAGCTCTATGATCGGTGAAGATATGAACATCCGGAATGAACTTATTGAAGAGTCCACGTGCAGCATAGAAGATACGGGTTACAATCTGTGCAGATACATTCGTTGAGAATGCTACACCTCTTATCCTCTTTACCATTCCTTCATCAATCCAATTAACTGCCTGCAAAAACACTTGATATTAGAACGGGAATGTCAACAGAAATCATGAAACATGAGCAGAAGTAAGCTCCAACACACCTTTAGTGTACTGTTTATATTGGGAACTCGGAGAAGCACTTCGCCACCACCACGAGGAGGAGCTCCCCGGCTTTCAATTTTGAGCTCCAGCCCCTCAAGAGGAACGCCAAAGTGCTTGAGCATATGCAACGTAACCATCCGGAAAGTATCCACAGAAGGGTCCTTTGTATCATTTGTGATTCCTAAAAACAATGGCATCACATTTAGACTCCATACTAAATTCAGAAGCAAAAGGCGTTGTATGATCAGTAACGGCGATGGCCATCAACCTTCTGGAGAAATTGTGATTCCTACAAGCATGGCATCGAATTTAGACTCCGTAAAGGTGCTTGTATGATCAGTGACAACGATGACCATCAATTTTGTGCAGAACTAAAGAAGTCGTATTTTAGATGTTGGCTTATGAAAGCTTGTGAGGCCTGATGTGAACAGAGCATCTCCATTAGGAAATATGAACGGCCACAAGGATGATGAGTTCATGAGAAAGAGCTAAAAGGGTTTGCTTACTCGGCGACAGTGAATTCAGCCAAATAAACTAAACCCCAATAAAATCACCTTTGTCAAAACAATCCACACCAGAACAGGGTCCACTCAGACAAGTGATAAGTCACATATACACCAACAGAAACAACCCATTGGGCCGAACAATGGATCAGACTGGATAACGAATAATTCTATCTAGAACAACCTAATCGCACAACCCCTGGCTGCAATTGTATCGCAATTCCGGAGTTCCGGTAGAAAACATGGCAATCAATCAATCGAACTCGAGCAGAAACAGGGTAAGCAAACGCCCTTCACCTTTGAGCCGAATCGACAAGGGCGACCTGGCGAAGAGGCCGAGCAGAAGGAGCGGCTCGATGAAGTAGCCGATCCCGCGGTGCGCCCCGCAGTCGTGCTCCAGGTCCTTCCCGCCGACGACCACCCCGGGCTTGTACCCGACCTTGGTCCCTGCGAGAACCCACCAGAATCAGCCACCAGCCCAAATCGAAGCCCCTGAAGCGGTCATAAGTCGGCGGTCCCTTGCCTGTGTCGTTGACGTCGATGACGTGCTGGTCCGAGACCTTGTGGATGAGGTGGAGGAGGGACATCTCGTGCGGGCGGAGGCCCCCCTCGCCGGTGCGGATGTCCTTGATGGTGATCGGGGTGGAGGTCAGCGTCGCCAGCACCAGCCGCTGCCGGAAGTCTCGGCTGCCCGACAGCCTCCGTGACTTGTCGCGACCCATCCTCGCCTGCCGCCGGCGCCGGAGACGGTTGGCTGCTCGCTCGCCTCGCCGGGGCTCGTGCGTGCGCCGGGGGCGGGGAGGGCTTACTATTTTTGTTTTAGAACAAGGGGAGGGCTTACTAGGGTTGGTTTTTTTTTTTAGAATCTCACAAAGCTTTATTACTGATTAATGTTCAAGGGTACAAAAACAAGGTCGCCGGTCTGGCCTAGCCAGGTGTGACGGACAAAACCTAAAGATAAAGCATACTTTGCGAGATTATGAGCCTCCATATTGGAGGTCCTATACTCATGACTAAAAGAACATGAAATGAAGTTAGCTGCTCTAGCCTTGATCTCCTGGACGATGGCGCCAAAATTTGCTTGACTTCCTTCCCTGATCGCATCAATTGCCACCTTGCAATCCGAGGCCACCAAAACTTGGTTGAGATAGAGATCTTCTAGAGAGCTAATGCCTCCCGGATAGCCAATGTTTCAAGCACTTGAGGATCACGAAGGCCCCTCAAGGTTAGTGACGAAGCTCCCAAAAACAGCCCCCTGCATCCCTGCATATTACTCCAACTGCACCAAAAGTGCCTGAACGAGACACAGCTGCGTCCACATTGATTTTGAAGTGGTCAGCAGGTGGCGGTACCCACGTTGCAGGCCGTGAAATCGCTGTCACCTGTGTTCCCACCTTCTTCTTCATGAATTCTATGTCTGACAGGTAAGACTTGATGAAGTTGTCCGTGGCAAAAGGGGTCTGGAAGATCTCTTCGTGTATAGCCTTGCGTCGTGAACTCCAAATAGCCCATAAGGTGACAATCAACACAGTAAGCTGCTCTGCTGGAAGTGTTTCGCTCATAGCAAAAAGCCATAGTCGTGCGTTTGGTTATGTTGTTGCCAGCATATGTTCCACCAATTCGCCGTCAGACAAAGCCCAGACACAGCGGGACGCACTGCAATCCAGCAAGGAATGGCGCCAACTGTCCCGACCTCCACATAGTGGGCAAACACTCGAGGTTGCCATGTTCCGATGGTTTAGAACGTCACCCGTCGGGAGCGAGTGGTGCGCCAGTCGCCATGTGAAGACTCTCAACTTCGGTGGTACTGCCACTTTCCAAATGGAGTTCCACCCCCGCAATTCAGCTGCAGAGTTTGAAGGATCCTCCCGTTCTTCTAGCCATGCCTCGCGCCCAAGCTTGATGCTGACAATCATCCGGTAAGCAGACCGTACAGAGAAACGTCCCTTGGGGTCATTATGCCATGCCCAAAAATTGTCCACCTGCCGAGTGCACAATGGAATCTGTAAAATAGCCTCAGCATCTAGTGGTATAAAAACCTGCCTGACCACGTCCTCCCTCCATTCAGCCGAAGTGTGATCAATTAACTCTGACACCATCTGTGGAGGAACATCCACCAGAGATGTAATCGGCCGCATCATTCCATTCCGAGGAATCCAGCTATGATTCCATATGTGCGTGGAGGCTCCATCCCCAATCCTTCTGATGGCCCCATTGATGATTACATCCCTCCCATCAAGTATAGAGCGCCAGATCTGTGAGGGATGCGGGCCTAATTGAGCGTCTAGAACAGAGCCTTGTGGGAAATAAACAGCTTTAAGGATTTGTGCACTCAATGAGGACGGATCATTCAAAAGTCTCCAAACTTGTCTGGACAGAAGTGCCAAGTTGAATATCTCGATATCCCTAAATCCCAATCCTCCCAAACTTTTTGATCGTGTCATCAAATCCCATGCAACCCAACAAGGTTTCCTCTTTCCCCTCTTGCTTCCCCACCAAAACTAACGTATAAGGGAAGTGATGCTATCACAAAGGCCCCTCGGAAGCCTGAAACACGACATCGAAAAAACTGGTATTGCTTGGGCCACGGACTTTATTAGAACCTCCTTTCTGGCAACAGATAAGAGTTTCTCCATCCATCCTTTTATCCTTTCCCAAACTCTGTCTCGTAAGTATTTGAAAGTGCCATTCTTTGACTGTCCCACATCTGTTGGCATGCCCAAGTACTTCTCACTAAGAGACTCATTCTGCACACTGAGTATATTCTTAATGTCCCCTCTAAGTCTCTGGGCACCCTTTACTGAAAAAGATCGATGATTTATCATGGTTTACTCTTTGCCCTGAAGCCAAGCAATAAGTATCGAGTAGGTTTGATACCTCATTTGCCCCTTGGATGCTAGACTTGAAAAGCAGCAGGCTGTCATCTGCAAACAAAAGGTGATTCACTGCCGGAGTCGTGGGTGCCACCTTTATGCCACCGAGCACTAATGACTGAGAACTATGTTTTAAGAGGCACGAAAGGCCCTCCGCTGCGATCAAGAACAAGTAAGGGGAAATAGGATCTCCCTGCCTAATACCTCTGGATGGTGAGAAGCTCTCCAATCTCTCTCCATTAAACAGAACCGAGAACGACACCGAAGTGATCATACTCATTACGGTCTGGACCCATTCCGGAGCAAAACCAAGCTTACCCATGATGGCTTGTAGGTAAGGCCATTCCACTCTGTCATACGCCTTCATCATGTCCAGCTTGAGTGCACAAAAGCTATTAGACTTGGATCGTTTTCTCTTCATAAAGTGCAAGCATTCATAGGCACATATGATATTATCGGTGATTAACCTTCCTGGGACAAAAGCTGATTGCTCCTTTGAGATAATATCTGGCAATATCACTTTGAGTCTATTCGCTACAACTTTTGACGCAATTTTGTAGATAACATTGCAAAGACTAATAGGTCTAAACTGGGTAAGGAGAGTGGGGTTTTGTACCTTGGGGATCAACACAAGGACCGTGTCATTAATACTAGCTGCACTCTCCTCTCCTCGGATAATCCGAAGTACCACATTAGTAATCTCCTCTCCACAAATGTCCCAATGACGCTGATAAAAGTGTGCGGGGAATTCATCTGGGCCTGGGGCCTTGGTGGGAAACATCTGAAAAAGCGTCTGCTTCACCTCCTCGTTTGAATAGGGGGCACAAAGTGAAGCATTCATATCTGCTGTTACCTTACGAGGCACGTGCTGAAGCACGTCATCCATCCCTTGAACTCCCTCTGTGGTGTATAACGTTTTATAGAAGTTTGTAACAAGCTGTTTCATGTCGGCCTTGTCATCCACACGTATGCCCAGCGCGTTATGGAGTGCCCGGATCATGTTCTTCTTCCTCCTCAAGTTTGCCCTCATGTGAAAAAAAATTGTATTTCTATCGCCCGCTGCTAGCCACTGAATTCTCGATCTCTATCTCCACATAATTTCTTCTCTATGATATAGTTCAACCAGCCGCTCATTAAGCTTCATCTCGAGATGATTTGGAGACGTCCTTGACGGAACACATCACAGCCTTTCTAGTTCACCTTTAGCCTTCTTGATTTCCTTTCTAACGCTCCCAAAAGTCTCATCATTCCATGTCGTGAGGTTCTTTGAGAGTAGTTCGAGCTTTCTGCGAAGTGCTTCCACTCCCCCATCTCCTTGATGCTCATTCCATCCAGAAGCAATAGTGTCACGCCAGGCTTCATGGGACTCCCACATCACCTCATAGCGAAAATTCGGTTTTGGACGTGCCACTGGTTCCTCATACTGCACCAAAATAGGTCCATGATCCGAGGAGGCTGCTGTCAAGTGTGTTACGTTGGCCAAAGGGTACCGTGCTGCCCAGTCCGTCGTAGCCAGTGCCCTGTCCAATCTCACACGGGTGTAGGAACCCCCCGTCACTTTTTTCTCGAATATCCAAAATCTGCCTTGATAGCCCAAATCCATCAACATGCAAACATCAATCGCATCACGAAAACCTTGAATTTGTGCATTACTCCGGTTAGCAACTCCATCATGTTCCTCCGGACGTAACACTTCGTTGAAATCCCCCAAGCACAGCCAAGGGAGGTTATTCAAAGTTGATAACCATTTTAAAAGGTCCCAAGTCTGGTGTCTCGGATGAGTCTGAGCCTCGCCGTATACACATGTTAGCCTCCATGGTTCTCGGCCTTCCTCTTCAACCTTCGCATCAATATGATAAACAGAGTCACCCAAAATCTCAAGACTTATTGTATTATTCCAGAAAATTCCAATTCCTCCGCTTCTACCTCTACTATCTATTGCATAGGCATTATCATAGCCCAAATTATTAGCCAAAGCTTCTACACGCGCACCCTTTATTTGTGTTTCCACGATACATAGCACGGTAGGGGTAAATTTCTTCGCCAGGTCGCGAAGTTCTCGGACTGTCGCGGCTTTACCCGCACCGCGACAGTTCCAGCAAAGGGAACTCATTGTGCCCGGCGGCACTCCTCGAGGGAGCCCGCCGATCCTGCATTTGTGTCCTTGCCTTCATCCACTCCTTCTGCCTCCTTGCTCGTCATTCCCTCGAACAAAACCCCTTTGTTAGCCCCATTCTTCTTGGGTCGCTTCACTTCCTTCCGTGGGGAGACATAAACAAGCGGCATAGGGGGCACCCCCGGGGGGCAGGTCGTTACTACAAGCGTCGTAGAGCTCACAGGAGCATCAGCATCAGCTCTCCCGTCGGCGGACTGGGTTGTGCCTGTTGATGGATTGTTCTCAAAAGACTGTCTCTTGTTGCTTCCAACTGGTGCCCTTAGTGTCAAATTCGGCGCTTCGGCCAACACCCGGTGCTCACTCGGCCCCGACTAAACAAAAGCCTGTGCAGCACCTGTCCTTTCCTCCTGCCGGCCTTGCTCGCGATGGACTTCCTGCTGGTTAGCGTTGAAGCGCCAACTCTGATTAGGGTTATATTGCTCTCGCCCTCTGCCTCTTCCACCTGCGTTCCTTGGGCCACCTCGCCCCCTCTGAGTGCCAAATCCTCCTCTTCCCGCTTGTCTGAAGCGAACATTATCGGCCAACACAAAATCGCCCCACTCAAACTTTGTTTCGTCGTGAACTCCATCCCCGCACTCCTCATGCCAATGGCCACATTCACCGCAGTTATAGCAGAACAATGGAAGTTTTTCATACTTAACTTGGTATCTAACCCTTTCCTCTCCCTTCTTAGCAGTAACAAATCTCTTAATTTTTGCATTGACATCAATCTTCACCCTAACACGAACAAATTCACCAAAGTAGCCTGCTGGTAGTTTCAGCTGGACTTCCTCGACCTCTCCAATCCGTGATGCCATCCCCCTGACTGCTGGTTCGATAAGAAAATTGTCAGGCAGCCTATGGATCTGCGCCCATACTGCCAGCTTGTCCAGGATGATACTATCAGGATTTCTAAAGCCATCATATTCCACCATAATAACCGCCTGATCTCTAAACAGCCAGGGACCCTCAACCATGGCCTTGTTCCAGTCCCCTAGACATCCAAACTGAGCTGTGAACAGATTGTCCTTGATCTTCCTCCACACCACCGGTTTTGCTGGGTTCCATGCGGCACGCATGTCCCCATACAGAGCATTAGGGCTAAAGGTCTTGGGAGTGTGAACTCTGGCTATAGCCAGCCACTTTGTCGGCGCCTCCAAGTCCGGCAATTCCTCCTCCCACACAAAATCGTCGTCTTCCTCCTCCTGCAGATTCAGCCTGGCAAGCAGCTCCTCCGTCGTCTCCTTCCCCTGCCGTCCATGTGAACTTGATTCAGCCGCCATAAGAAACCAATCTATCTATCACCGTAAAAAACCCTAGATCGATCTGCTAGAAGAAACACGCGAACCAAGGCCGGGGAAGGTCGCAAGGGACCCCCCTTGATCAGCCCGAGTATGTCGAGCCCGCTAGCGAAGATCGACTGGGGGAAGAGGTAAAACCAGCGGCGGCGCCGGAGTACGTAAAACTAGGGTTGGTTTTGTGAATCAGTTGCCATATTCTCGGAGAACCAGGCCCAATCAATGGGCGAGTGAGGCGGGCCTCGGGAAACGGCCGGCTTAGAACCATGCCCAGTGGTTTAGATCGATACAGCCCATTGTGTAAAAAAACAATACAGCCCATAGAGAGACGTGACACCGATGAATGTCGAAAACGCTTTTAGGTCTCCAGCACAGATCACGAATTTGAGCCGTATACTGATCCGGGCACCCGAAATTCCAAAAGTCGAGGCAAGGGTCCAAACGTCCACCATGTTGAATTCCAAAAACCCGTCATCCGGAGGCCGCGCAATTTCATGATCCGGTATTGTTTCCGTGCACTCCTGCCACCATTCATCGTACGTTGTCGACCTCAACACTAACTACTTGTTCATAGAGTCGCAGTGGCCATAGCTCGTCCAGCCATGATTTTCGTTCGAGGAGCCCTCGTCCGGCGCGGCTCGATCACTGTTTGGCAGAATACCTCCCCCAAGCTGGACGGAGGCCACCGATGAGGCGATGATGAACATGATCCACAATGTGGGCGGCCACAAGGACGGATAAGTTGAGGACAACTGTTCGTCGTAGTTGGAGCCGCATACTCGATGCAGATGCAAAGAAGAAGGGAGGTTCGTCGTACTCGAACAAAGAGGACGTATTGGTGTGTGAGGCATTGTTGGCCACAAGTGTTTATCCGTCTCAAGGCACGGAGCTTGGCAAAGTGTGAGCAACAAAGACAACAACAAGAACAAAGAAGAGTTAATGATTTTTATCATGAGCAAAAACATTGCCCCTCCATGATCGGAATGCAAAGTCGCCAAGCCATCGTTTGTACACCATTCAACATGAGGTCAACAAGTATAGCAGCGCATAAAACAAAGCCTATGGCCAGGTGGCATGTCACTCCCCAAGCTGGTAAGTTTCTCTTTCGTGATGCTTTATGTGTTGGTAATTGGATTGATCGACTCCCTGTTGTAGCTTATTGGTCATTTTGTTGCCTTGCTTTGCTAGCCAAATGTGCCTCCGCCTTGTACCGCAAGGGCGAGGGCAAGCCATTCACTTTCATGCATTTGTAGTTTCAAGTTGAATGGTCAAAGCAAGCGGGCAGTCATTGCCCATTCCGCCAAGATCGTCAACATTGAAGCCGGTGGCGACGATAGTGTTGATCCAACCATCGAAAGGCTCGCACCGGTCACCCGTGTGCCTAGGTTGAGGGCAAGGACAAGGACCGGCATATGCTACTCACGGTTGGAGGGCCTCCGCCGCCCACCGATGTCCGTGGACATTTGCGAGCGAAAGTTTGATGATCCGCATTGGAGATGCCTTGATCCCATAACACCATCACATAGACGCGGTCACTGAAAAATCATTTGGTCGCCTTTCATCCTCCACTGGCCAGCCAAACCCTATGCAAAAAATGGCATTCAGTGCAGTGCCCAGCAGGGAGTGGATGAGTAGACCCAGCTGGGTCCAAACTTTTCGGATCAGTCCAGGTCTCACCACCACACCCACTGACAACAGAGTGACAGTGCACACACACACACACACACACACACGTACTGCATGAGCTCATGTATGCACACCACATGCAGCCATGTGCATGGCAAGACATATGCATGGCACACTCACTGCTTGCTCGGTGCTCTGTATTATTGCCCTCAATCAGTCCAGCTCCTCTCATCTCTATCTTCTTCGTCATGTAGTAGCACACACCTTCACTGCTCGTTCGACCAGAGGCTAGCCTCAGTTCAACCCACATTACATCTATGGACTTAACCTGGGTTCATTTTTTGCCCGACCCGAACATTCAGATCAGATGGGATCAAAGGTAGGTAGGCAGCCAGCTCCGAGTTAATCATCAAGTTAGCATGTCATTCGTTGTCCAGGAGATGCATGCATCTCGCCGATCGATCCCGACCGACGCTCTCTGTCTTTTCATGCAGGTGACACACAGACACTGATGTGATCCCGCTGTACATTTGTGGCTACTTATTAGGGGGTGCTCTTCTCGGCCAAGCTAGATTCAGAATTATTGGTGCATTGCCATGACGACCATGCAACTGCAGTTGCTGCACATACGCCCCGAGTGTTCTGTTCTAGTCGGATTATCAGGCAGTGCATCCATCGGTAGAACAATGGAGAATATAAACACTCACTGGTGATCAGTAGTAGCTCAGTTGGTGTCATGTCGTCGATCCAATAGGACAGCCAAAGATGCCAGCAGAAGGAATTTGTATGTGTGGGCTGCTGATCAAGGCTTAATCCCGGATAATCAAAAATACTTACCGCTTTTCTATATAAACACATCTCATGCTACCTTGGTTCTTGTCAGGATCTGGACTGAGAGTCCATGTGCATGCATCTGCCTCCACAAGCAGGCTCCATGGTCCATGCTGTGCAACTACAAGCACCTCCTATTAGTTTCTTTTTTTACCCGTCAATGATTGCCGCCCTTGGCTTTGGTCTGATCTGCATAGAAAATTAACCGTTGGTTGACGCATGCATGTGCACCGGCCTTCTCTTGTGTCTGGGGGCTCATCGCCTGCCTGCCTCCTTGTCTGCTGCGATGGAGCTTTGCAAGTAGCCAGCGGCAGGTCCCAATCAAGCTGGCTAATGATTCTCACAACAAAAAAAAGGATGGTTAATGATTCTTCTTCTGTCAGTGTATGCAATGTAATGTACCTCGCTGGCTATAGTAATTGCTAACCAGGGAGATGAGATCAGTGCCCAAAAAGTGCGTCTCCTTCCATTGGCCGCCGGAGTCGACGGATGGTTCTCGCCGGATAAATTAACCAGAGAAAGCTAGTAGTTAATCGCCGTCGATCAAAGCTTTGCTGCTGCATACCTGCATGATGGCCAATGGGACATGAGGTTTAGACATGATGCATGCGCCGGGACCTACCTAGCATCAGTACGATCGATCGGCTAGGCCGGTCGCTGAGACAGACAAA
Organism: Triticum aestivum; assembly: GCF_018294505.1. Taxonomy (NCBI): domain Eukaryota; kingdom Viridiplantae; phylum Streptophyta; class Magnoliopsida; order Poales; family Poaceae; genus Triticum; species Triticum aestivum. The sequence continues at coordinate 631,402,853 of NC_057803.1, forward strand.
GATCCAGCGCAATTATATATGCTTGGGCTAGCGACCCTTAATCTTTAAGGCTAGTATACTTTGCAGCCGCATGCCTCGCCGCGGCCCATTGATGACCTTAATTACCTGACAGCGAAAAGGTAATGTAGTACTGGTAGCATTGTATGTGCATGGCGTTGCTGTAGTTCATCATTCGTTCGCAAGACGTACGTTAATGGCCAATGGCCGGTGATTATCAGTCATAATCTACTCTTTTTCTTCCCGGGCTGAAAATGTATGTATAGGGATGTTGGCCGGCAAGGCTGGTTGGACTTGCCTGTCAATGGCGTCATCGCGTTCACGCGCGTGCGCCTGGCCTTGGGGCCATGCGTGCCGCTGACAGTCGCAAAGGTTTCCGTGCCCTGGGGCTTTTGGCTGGAACTGTGGACGCACTCGATCGGCGCTTCGGCGGCGTATCGGTTGATGCGGCCGAGGCCACTGCCGCCGGCCGGCGACCTGGACGGAAACCTGCCGGCCGGAGGACCCGCCGGCGAGCCTGAGCCTGATCTCTGCGTGCGCACGTATCGTGTGTCAGCCAGGCATATGGATTTACTTTCCAACAGTCAAGCGGAGCAGCACACGCAGCCAGTAGGCAGTTCGCCTGAAACCGACGTACATGTGCTGGTGAGCTAGGCCCCGCCGGCGACGCAGTAGTAGTACGACGTCTGCTGGCTGGGTGCCGGCGCACTGGTCACGGCGAGGCGGAGGTGACCGTCCAGGCAAGATGGTAACTAGCATCCGTCTTGTCTTCTTTTCTTGGGCGTACTGCGTCCGTCCGTCCGTCCTCTGGACTCTGGAGACGACGACCGGTGCACGCCCGGCATGGCATGGCCGCTTCCGCGGGCTTTCGAGGCCATGAACTGTAGCAGCGCACTGTGGAGCGGCACGTTGCATCCGGAGCAGGTAACTCATAGCCGGCCGAACAATGTGGTACGTAGCAGCATCGATCGATCCATCTTATCTCGCGCGGCGAGACTGAAAGAGCCACACGTACGTACGTACGTACGTACATGTAGTCGATCAATCAATGCGTCGGCGTCGGCGTCGGCGTTGCCATGCCGTCCAGGGCGACGATCCATGGCTGTGGCATGTGCATGGATGTCACGCAGTGGCATGCAGGCTGCGGTTGCGACGCACCGCACGCGTAGCCAGCCAGCATGGACGCCATGGATGGCGCCAACAGCTAGCTAGCCAGCGCACATTATCTCACGGCGTTGGCAGAAGAGAGGGGCGAGTAAAATAACGGCGGCGGCGCGAGGATGCGTTTATCTCTGGGAGCAGTTGGGCAAGCATGCAGCGGTAATCTGCAGAATATTAGGCGAGACTACGTTATTGATCGCTCCGGTAGTTACCACCACCAGCATCCGCATACTAGTATACCCCTACTCCGTCTCGGCATTCTTGTGTTATTCTTTTTCATAGCAATATGTGTCTCATTCATATCATGAAAAACAAAGTACAAGTCACGTAAGAACCGACATGACAAAACTGAAAAGATAGCATAACATCTCTGAGCTTGACACCCACGCCCGTCACCTGTCTTCGGCACCACCACAGCAACCACCGAAGAAAAGAATGATAGGTCACCTCCTCACCCCAAGCTCGACGCGGCTCCATCGCTGATATGCAGCTTTGCGGACCTTCAAAGTGGTTCACCAAAAGTAAAGCCATTGCCGTTGAACGAATCAGACCGGGGCAACACGCCAGACACGCCATCGAACTCCGGGTCTGGCAGTCCACCATGACTTAGACGCCGAAGGAGGAAACCATACCTGCCATCCACGAACCCAGCACATGTTCTGTCTTCCAGATGTCGTCGATGCAGACCACAATCTGCATCGGCTCCTGGACTATCTCCCAAGCTCCACGCCGACGTTGGAGCAAACGCCGTCGCGACGATGAAGGCCGAGGACATAGGTCCGCCACGAGGATGTCGCCGCCGCCACGCCGTCCTTGCTTGAATAGACTGGTTTCCAAATCCATCCCCAACCATAGGACCGATGGCCTTGTCAGGGAAGGATCCGAAGAATCTTTATTCAGCGCCGTCATCGTTGCCGCCGAAGCGAAGATGATGAACAACCTAAAAACCTAGACTAAAAACGATCCACGCGCGTGAATCCGGCGACACCCCCCCCCCCCCCCCCCCCACCATCCGCCGCCGGAGGACGGCGCTGAAAGAAGGCCTCTCCTGGCAGCGGCGGCTAGGGTTCCAGCCGGCAGGGAGCAGGGTGCCGGCATTCTTGTGTTAGATTTGTCTAGATACAGATGATCTAGTCACGTTTTAGTGTTAGATACATTCGTATCTACACACATCTAAGGCAAGAATTTTGGTACAGCGGTAATATTTAACAAGGTGATCCATTTTAAGAAACATTTAAGAAGGCGATGGAGACACCGGGCATGGCCAACCGGCCTGGTGGGCGCTTGGACGGTGGCGCCACCGGAATCACACGACCGGCCCTGCGCAAGATTCCCCACACCACAGGCAGAGCCAACCGTGAGCGACGGTGAAGTTTGCGGGTTCGAGGTTGTTGGGCGCGGTGGGCCCCCAGAAGGGCACACACCACGTTTTGCCGTTGCCACGGCGTACGTACGCGGAGGGCACCCTGTCCGCCTTGCCTTACAGCGGGCCCAGGGAGGCAGGCAGGCCCAAGTGCCCGCTCCACTCCACTCCTGCCGCCGCTGACAGCAACACCGTGCTCTGTCTATCTACGGGCCTCCATCTTATTCTCTCATTTTCCCTTTCTACTTCATCCGTGGTCGCGCGAGATGGAAGGAAAATGAACCCCACGCCACGCCACGACGCTGGTGCGCCTAGACCAGACCTAGTCGAGATGGACACCGCCATGCCCATGCCCATGGCCTTTGGATCCTCGCGCCAACCAACGGAAAGGGAGGGAGTTGGTTGTTGTGGCACGAGGCCCTAAGCCTAACGCGGCCAGCTCGTGTGTGGTGTAGTCATGTTGGTTGACTAGGAGGTAACAGCATCTTCAGCCGCGCCCCCAACAGGTTCTCTCCAGACGATTTTGCCGCACCGGCGTCGAAAAAATGGCCCAGTCACATCTTAGAAGTCCGTTTTTCGCCGGTTCAAGACGAAACTGGTGCCGGCGGACCCAGGCCGAACCCGGCTTCCTGAGGCGCCTGGGGCGCCGGCACAAGCGAAAAGGGCGCGTGGGTCCGCCCTGTCGGCGAGGCGAGCGCCTCTTCCCGTCATGTCTTCCCGCGTTTTCCCCACTTCCCTCCCGTACTCTTCCTTCCTCCCGCCAATCTCCCTCCCGCTCGCCTTCCTCCTAGCCGACCGTCATGCCACCAAAGAAGTACGTCGCCCCCCGCGCGGCGGAAACCGCGAAAGCCTCCGTCGCCCCCCGTGCGGCGGCAACCGCGACGCCGAATTCAAGTACCTCCACGTCTACAAGCGCATTGACAAGTGTGAGAAGTGGGCGAAAGTCCGGCGCACCCTCGACAAGGCCAAGGAGACCTACAAGCCGGACGCGCCGACTCCTGGCGCATCGGAAGGGCGGCCGGACGGCAACAAAGTTGCCAAGAAGGGGAAATACGCCGACACGGCCCCCACTCGAGTGCAGGAGTCCATCGAGCACCGCCGCGCTGACGCGCATGCCCCGGCCGTTCTTCGTGAAGAGAAGACCGAGGCGCGGTGGTTGGCGTTGATGTCGAGCAGCGTCAACCTCGATCTGCTCCGACCGAACGTCGCCGCGAAGAAGAGAAACACCGACTTGGCTTTCCTGTTGGGCGGGGCGGACATGCTCCAGAGCACCGATGAGGCGGTCAAGGCGTGGTACTTGGCGGAGCGCGGCCTCATCCTGAACCAGCTTCCCTCGACAAGGCCGCCGACGCCGACGCCGAGCCCGCGTGACGACGCCTCCACGACGCCCAGCACCACCGAAGCCGCGCCGACACCGCCCAACGCAGAGGCTGCTCCGACACCGCCAAGCCCGCGGACGCCAACTCTGCTGATGCCTGGGGCAGAGCCCGCCGAGTGATGCGCACGCGAACTTCTGCCGCTCTATTTTTTGTACGCCGAACTGTGGCTTGCGGTCGCCCGACTTGTGGCGTCTTTTGTGAGCGGGAACGACCAAATTCGATTTTTTTCACGTCCTGGGGGCGGCACCTGGAGGCGTGACTGGAAGCTAGATCGTCCCCAGAGACCGAACTAGCGCCGGTTCACTTCAGACCATCCTTTTTTAGCACCCTGGAAGGGCGAACGGCTGGAGATGCTCTAAGGTACACCGACCCACGTACCGACTCACCTTGCCCGCCGCGAGCTAGGTTCCGAACGCGCATGGTTTTCTCTTTCCGCATGATTCGCTGGGTTAATCGGGCAACCCCTCGTGATATTCATTTATATGTCCCGAAACACGCCTACACCAGTGCGCGTACCTGGACATCTACACATGCACCGTAAAAAGGAAATGGAACGGTGCGTTTCTCCTTTTCTTTTCTATGAACAAGGAAATGCCTCTCTTTTTGAAAATGGTTGCGATCCAGCGCTCGCGCAGCGCAAGCCGTTGGATCAACTGTGATCGGACGGAAAACGCATGCTCTATTTCTACAACATGACCTTTGTTGCAATTTTTTTAAACGCAACATGGGCTCGGTTGCAGTGACCACGTCCCCATGTGCATGCCTGGCGCGTACAGGACCACCCTACAACGCCCCTGCTGCCATGGTAGCCGCCACGACCACCTTTGGTCACCGGTGCCAATGGCAACAACAGTGGCGTTTATGTAACTTCATACTTCTCACAATTTTTTCTGAAACATCATCTATGTTGCAAAACTTTCTTCTGCAATAACATCTATGTTGCAAAAAAAGTGATGATAAAAAAATCTGCAACATTATCTTTGTTGTAAAAGTTTCTGCAACATAAGCTCTATTACAAAGGGTTCTGCAACGTTGCCTCTGTTTGCAATGGTGAGGTCAACCTCAACTGCTGGATGATGCCATGTGCCAGCCAAATCTGATGGCTCGCGAGCCGGCCGGCCGATGGATGCGTAGCACATCCCTTTTCTTTTAGGGGTATGCTATGCGTCGACTAGTAGCCCGCAAATCTTTTTAAAAAGATCTATCGGTCACTAGCCGTCAGATTCGCGCCAACGAGTGGCCGAGCGTCATCCTCCATCATTGCAACAGAGCTAATGTTGTAGAAAACTTTGCAACAAAGCTAGTGTTGCAGAAAATCTTTGCAATTGTTGTTGCAACATAGATCATGTTCCATACCCCCCCTGCCTCACACATTGCAACAAACATAATGTTTCAGAGACATAATCTTTGTTGCAATCAATTGAATTCCAATTGAGAGAGAATCGGAAGGCGAGAGCACGCATTGCAACAACGATTATGTTTCAGAAACATCATCGATGTTGCAATCCATCATATCTCAATTGAGAGGGAGTCCGAGGAGAGCACACAGTGGGAGCTTGGGCACGAACTCATGTTTTGAGAGAGAGAGAGAGAGAGAGAGAGGGAAGGAGAAAGGGGTTGGCGACGGTGGCGCAACTCGGTAGCAGCTTTCTCGGGTTGAATCTATCCATGGTGGATCCATATGTTTGAGATGAGAGAGAGTGCTAGGAGGTAGATGACCAGATGAGAGTGGCTAAGGTGAATTCAATCTTTGTCAAAAAGATAAGGGATGAGGATACGAAGGTGGTATGCAGGCGCCACGAGGGTACGTACGTGGATCTTGCCTCATCCAACGACGTATGGAGCGACAGTACAATCGAAGTTGTTCACATATACAACTCACCCCTAAAAACGCACGCACGTACACCCTATCTCTATGAGCAACTCCAAGAGATTGAACCAACATAACATCTTAAGATTGACGAAGTCATCATGTGCGCCTTGTAGTCCACGTGACGTCTCTTCTACTGCAGAAGCATCGCCGAAAAACCAGAAATAAAATCCAGAAAAATGTGAGCGTGAATGTCAAGTCTAGGACTTGAACCTCGATAGGCCGTGGATACCGTTGTCCTCCTAATCATTCAACCACACGTAGGTTCGCGCAAGAAAAATGCTACAATTCTCCCAATAGTGTTGCTTGTCAGCGAATACCGGCCTAACGGTCGCCTCCGGTGCCGTCCTACTCGTGCCGCCTTTGCCACTCTAGGTCATCCCCCTAAATCCCATTCTCTGTTGTGGCAACCACCCATCACCTTGATGTCGCGCCCGTACAGTCGATCCTCGGGCTCGTCTCCTTAAATGACTATGTGGATGCTATGTCTCTAGCTGGATCCCGGTTCACCCTCCTCGATGACACCACAAGCCACTAGGCCATCCCGTCTCTTACCCGTTGCTTTCTTTCAGCGCCGTCTCCGTCTCCGCCTATGCCTAAACGCTAGACTCGACCGAAACATGAGAAAACAAAAGCAGACGACACTAGCTTGATCTGTAACCAGTTACTAGACACCACGACGGTGGACAATCCCGCCATCCCGGCATCCCACCCGCTTCACGATTCCATAACTCGTACCCATTCGATAAATCAGATTACATTTTTCGGAGACGCCCGCAAAAAAAAAGATGCTGCACATTTATAAGCATGGTGGGTATATAGTATGCGAAACGACTCTTTCGCGGTCGATCGCTGCAGCGAGCGAATCTTTTCTTACGGCAACATCAGCGAAGGAAGTAGGACCCACCAGGTGGGATTGATGAACCAAGTCAAAAGTCTGGCTCCGTGAAATCAGTTGATGGGGCCCACTGCCTCCTACCATAAATCTCTCTGGCCCCGTGATTTCAACCGATGGGGGGCCCGCTGCGTCATTTAATTAACCCTCACCCAGATTTGTTTAAGGAAACTTGACTTTGTTTAGACTGCTGTCCGAAATTGGGCGTTGGAACAAGCGCGCGCGGAATAGATAGTATGAAAAACCAGGGCCAATATGGTAACAGAAAAATGAAAGGAGAAACAGAGGGAGGAGATTTGGCCACAGACTTGGCCGGGGTTTTAGGGTGGAGTGGGTAGGGAGGGGTGGGGATGCATCTCATTCCCCTCCCGTTCCGTTTGGTGGCGGCTGGCAGGTTATAAAGCCAGGCCTCTGCTCCTCCTCTGCGCTTGCCGCGACCTTTGACTCCTCCTGGTACCAGCGGATGGCGCGCACCACCGTGGCGGACTGGCTGGCGGCAGCATGATTGGATCCTGTCTACCCTCTGCCCACCACATCACTCCTCCCCCCTCACTCACCCAGTCCACCTGACTCGCTCCTCTCCACCCTCCTCACCGAGCGGAAGAAGAGGAGGTTCCTCTTCCCGATCCATCTCCGTCCGGCGGGTGAGCCAACGGCGCCGGTTTGTCTCTGTTCTTTCGTGTCTTTTTCTCTTGATTGATGGGGTTCGTGTCTTTTGTTTGCAGTTCACGCCGCCGCCGCCGCATTCAAGGCGCGGTTTTTGACCGGACCCGAGTTAAGAGGGGGCGTCGGTGGGGAGCAGCAAGGAAGGGGAAGAAGATCTGTCGCCGCCGGCAAGATGGGGAGATCCGCGTCTGTAAGTGTTCCTTCCTCGATCTCTTTTCTCGGACGGGGGAGGGGAGATGGATCGCAGATGGATGGCTGGCGCCTGGTTTTGGTTTTGGTGGCGGCGGCGGCGGTGGGATCCGTCCCCCATTGCCTTCTCCGTGCCTGCCGTTGGTGGATTGGTACCGGTCCGGTGGCTGGGCGAGTGGCGTTGGTCCTTCCTGCGGGTTGATCCCCGCTGGCATCGGGGCGTGATCCGCCCTTCACCCGGCCCGTGTTCAGAGGTGGATAGAATGTGCGTACTGAGTTGTATTCTGTTGTGTCCTGTCTGTCCTCTTGCCTTGCGTGTGCCACACCAAATGCCTGCTTGTGTCCACCCACGATAGCCAATTCAGGAATCCGGCGGAAGTGATGTTGCGCATTTGGGAATGCATTCATGATGCCTTGGGTTTATACATGTGTTTGCAGGGGCCATTAGTTAGTGGGGAGCAGAGGGGATAAACCAGATGAGATTTGGCCTGCTTGGCTTTGCTGGAGGGTTCTGATGCTCGTGAGAAAAAGTTCGTTCAAACATAAGAATGATTCTGTTCTCGGTGAGGCGTAATTATGGTGTAGTGCGCCCTGTCCTCCTGCCCTGTCGTAGCATGTGCCTGATGCCACACGCTTGGTTGTCGATAGCGAATTCAGAAATTGGAGTGAAATGATACTGCGCATTTTGTGGGTTCAGGATGCCTATACATGTGCTTGCAGGGACCATTAGTTTTGTGGGGAACAGGGGACATAAACGAAGATCAGATTAGTTTGTTGGGCTTTGTTGGAGGTGTTCTACGTGTACAGATGCTTGTGAGAAAAAGTGCATTCAGACATAAAGAATGATTTTGTTCTCTGTGAGGCATTGTTTTGCTCCATTTGTGTTACCTTGCGTGTCTGTGGAAACAGAGTAGAATGAAGCCTGCTTGCAACTCTTCGGTTCACATGTTCCATGTTGTTGCTAGTATTTTGCTTTGGTTATTTCAAATATGCGAATACACGATGACTGTTGACGTTACTCTCTTTGGATTTTTTGCTAGGTATTTCAAGCCCTTTTGGTTTTCCTAATAACAATAATTGAGACCCAATGGTCCAGCGTATCCGGCATGTACTGCGCGGACATGGCATCGACCGTCTACCGACCACATAGTGTCACTATAACTGAGTTTGGTGCTGTCGGGGATGGCGTGACTCTCAACACCAAAGCATTCCAGAATGCCATCTTCTACCTCAATTCATTTGCGGACAAGGGTGGCGCGCAGCTCTTTGTGCCTGCTGGAAGGTGGCTGACAGGCGGTTTTAGTCTGATCAGCCATCTCACTTTGTCGCTGGACAAAGATGCAGTAATAATCGGATCTCCGGTAATATAGCTCATCGCTCTTTGCACATAATAATTTGCATCCTGTTACTATTTTGAATTGTATGCTTATGACATGATGCGCATGCCCGTGATATCTTATACTGTCATGTTGATTACAATTTACTCTAAATGAAAAACTATATATGTAATCTTCTTATGTGCTTTACAAAATGATGTTTTCTTGAAGTGGTTACCGAACAAATAGTAAATTCCAACTTTATTGATTGAAAATACTGTATCTGCAGCACTCATCTGATTGGCCTGTTATAGACCCTCTTCCATCCTATGGGCGCGGGAGAGAGCTCCCCGGAGGAAGGCACCAGAGCTTAATTTTTGGCTCCCATTTGACAGATGTAATAATTACTGGTTAGTAGCTAACTTGTGTCTATGCTTGCATCAGCGACCTTTTATTACTATGCTGGTTTTGCAAGTGCTTAAATGTGGCACTCTTGGTAGGTGCTAATGGGACAATTGATGGTCAAGGAGCCATTTGGTGGGATTGGTTCCATAACAACACACTGAACTATACTAGGCCACATCTTGTCGAGTTGATGTACTCCACCAATGTTGTTATATCAAATTTGACTTTCAAGAACTCCCCGTTCTGGAATATCCATCCTGTATACTGCAGGTTGGTGTTTCAAATACTTGCTTTCTTTTAAAACTTAAGAATTTATCTGCAAATGACAATTCATTACCTAGAGTGCTTTTGCTGAATAAACAGCCAAGTTATTGTCGAGCACGTTACAATCCTAGCACCTTTGAATTCGCCAAACACCGACGGCATTAATCCAGGTAATATGAAGCTCTGATTTGTTTCTTCCACTTGAGGTCTCTATCCCTGTTATTCTTAGTGTTATACCTGTTTATGTCCCTTTTTACGCCGCTGTGTCTTGGGAGCACCAAAAGGAAGAAAAATATCAGTTCTTGCAATATAATTTCACATGCCCCTTTTAAATGTTATTTTCCTTCCATTGTGTTTTGAAAGTTAACTTTAACTTGCATTTATAACTGAGATTCTAATAAATATGCAAATATTCTTTTGTAAATTGATCACACTATGTTAGTACAGATTGCAGCTAACCAGTTGAAATAATTTACTATCTTGGGCAAAGTTACTTTGCCTTACGATGAGATGCACCTGTAATCTAAATATGAAAATTTGTGTTAATTCAGAATATTGCCAACATTATGTATTGTTTGAAATGAAACTATAACCTAGTTATTTGGATGTACTATGCACAACAGTTTCGAGGCCATCTTATTATGCAATCATAAAAGGCTTAAATCTGTCCTGTTACTAATGCAACTCTATATTTGTCCAGATTCGTCCACAAATGTTTGCATCAGTCATTGTTATGTCAGAAATGGAGACGATGTTATTGTCATCAAAAGTGGTTGGGATGAGTACGGCATTTCTTTTGCTCAGCCTAGCTCCAATATCAGCATCAGCAACATCACAGGAGAGACTGGGGGTGGTGCAGGAATTGCCATCGGAAGTGAGATGTCAGGTGGCATATCTGAAGTCCGGGCTGAAGGCCTCCGCATTGTGAACTCATTGCATGGAATCAGAATCAAGACCGCTCCAGGACGTGGAGGGTATGTAAGGAACGTCTACATAGCTAATGTCAGCATGCACAATGTTTCGATGGCCATAAGGATCAATGGAAACTACGGCGAACATCCTGATAACAATTATGACAGGAATGCTCTCCCCATTATAAGCAACATCACAATTCAGAACGTTGTTGGCGTTGATGTTGGTGTTGCTGGCATCTTGGAGGGCATTGAGGGCGACAACTTCAGCAGCATATGCATCTCCAATGTCTCCCTCAGCGTACAATCCAGGCATCCGTGGAATTGTTCGCTTATTCAAGGATATTCAAACTCTGTGACTCCAGAGTCGTGCGAGCAACTCAGAACTGATTGTGAGAGACATCGATCTGCTATGACGGTGGCAGTTCTTTAGCCGTTGGTTCACGGGCATCCATACATAATAAGCCTAGTGCCAACATATTACTAAATTCATTATTGCAGTTGGTGTCGCTGTAATGTAGGTAGATATAGATGCTTGTTATTTGTTGCAAAGGGGCTTGCGTCATCGGATGCATCGTGTTAGCCATGTATATCTTATTTTTGCAATCAGTTTTGCTTAGAATGCAATTTGTTTCTTTGTATATAGATGTGGAGATGAGTGTCAGTGCTAGCTTGTTCTGTCATGATCTTGATTTGTTCTCTGTTTCCAAAGCCTTGTTGGAGCATGAGAACAAAAGCAAAATTACTGTAATATTTCAGTTTTGAGTCATAGATTTAAGAACAATTAGATATGTTCAGTTTTGTGAGCAGGCTTCCTTCATTGCAAGTTGAGTATGCATGGTTGAAATGCAGGAGGAAACTCACTTTTAGCAAGTAAAGATCTAAACACTTACACAGAATTAAAACATATTCAATGATTGCTGCTATGCAAATAACGAATCAAAAAACATCAACTGAAATGCAGGAGGAAACAACCAAAAACATGGGATGGCTAGAAAAACAGTATTCAGTTATTTCTGCTATGTAAAAATTATGAAATGCCGTATTTTTTTAAGATGGGCTGATGATGAAGGCCTTATTATCACCAGGAATGTACCCAAATTAAGAAAGATCAAATGAAGGAGCAAGGTAGTACTGATCCTCCTCGAACAATAACATACTTATTTCTGAGAAATAGAAGCGTAATGAGAATCAAATGGTATATTCAAATTCATAGTTTGTGGTCCATCACCAATGACAGAATGTTGACAATTACATTATTTTTTCTGAGCATCAGGGTCTTTCATGCTGTGAAATTCTACCATGTCTTTGCTACACATTAGTACATTCGGAATTTCTCCTTGGTGTTCTCAAAGACTTGTTCAGCAAGCAGAGCTCCATTCCCATCGGCTCGCTTGATCTCCATGTTGGCCTTCTGGTAGAACCCAGTTCCTCTAAGAGCATCAGCAATGAAGTCGTCGAATCCAATGGCAATAGCAGCTTCCGCCTTGGCTCCGTACACCAGCCTCTGCATTGAAGCATTCAACAAGATTGCTCATTAAGGATTAGACAAACCATATTGTACCAGATGAGGAATGGTAAGGTAAGGGCCAACCTTGATCCGGGATAGATGAACAGCCCCAAAACACATTGGGCAAGGTTCACATGATGCGTACATTTCGCAGTCCGACAGCTCAATCTTCCCAAGCTTTTTGCAAGCCTAGAGTACAAGCGAAAACTGATTGTGTGAGACAGATAACCAGACAATGGAAAAGAACCAATATAAAATGCAAAACTGCCATGCATTATATACAGGCTCAGAGGGAATATGAACCATACGACCTAGTGCCACTGACAACAGCCCTTAGTGGATTATTCCGAAAAATAAATGCATGTTCTTGTGTCAAAATAAATATGTTATATTTTTATCCACTAATGTGGACAGTGTCTACTCTGTTACCATTCAGCAAGGAAATTTTAAAATATAAAGGCTATCCATCACTGATAACTCATCAATTACCAAGCTTTCTGATGAAAATTAAAAGAAACAGTTGTTAGGCTGGTAGAGTTTGTTTGCATCACCATGGAACTTTATTTAGCCCTGTCTTCAACAAAGTATATAACACGCTTGAACACTCAACTTTATGTAGTAGCACTGAAGTAGCATAATTTGACAAGGTGGTACAAGATAATATCACCACTAACGTGAGCATCAGGAAAGCTGAAAATCTAAAACATGAAGATGTACAAGAATGGACAAAGAGGCTAAAACATATTCTGTCTCATCTGTGTAGACAGGTGAGCACAAATAACAAATACATTCTGCAAGAATGATGTGGTGCTGGTTCCAAAAGCATGAAGCCTGAATTGGATACAGACTATATCGACAGGTGACAGTAAGCACCAAGTAGTTGGTGAGAACTAGTTTCATATGCAGGAAGAATCAAATGGCCAAATGGGCACAACCTATATCAGCAGGTGAGGCTACCACAAGGTAGGAACTATTCAGTACCAAAATGCAAACAACAAGCGTCAAGTAGTTGGTGGGGATAACCTTTGGGCACATGGAACCCTACCTCTCTTATTGCAGTGACTTCAGCATGGGCAGTTGGATCGGTGTTGTTCAAAACCATGTTATGGCACCCAACTATTACTTCGTCGTTGCGGACGACGACCGCGCCAAACGGTCCTCCATGGCCACAGTCAACTCCTTTGTACGCCTCTTCTACAGCTTTCGACAAGAACTTGTGATCCCTATCTTGTACGGCTGTTGAACGAGGCAAAACATAAGCATAAAGAAGAAAGCCTTTCTGAATAGCCCCCCAATTACAGAAAATAACAAATGTAGCAAAGGGCCCTGCAATGGTCAGATATGCCTTGCCTTGCAGAGTTGCAGTGTGGTAAGTAAGAACTAGAGGGAGGACAAATGGTAATTAGTACCTTCCTGATGACCGGGAAACGCTGAAGCAACTGCGATAGTTCCATCCCTGGTCTCCACAACTGCGGAAGACCAAAGAAGATGATTACTGAGGCAGCCATGTTATTTCATAATTTGCACAGGATTTTCCCAAAATCTGGTAGAAGAAACTATGAAATGCGTACAAGGATTACATCACATAAACAAACAAACAAACAAACAAACAAACAAGACTCCCAATGAACTTGGAAGGTTGTAAACAGTTGCAGGGCAGCCCTTGAAGGAGTGACTGCGTGTGATCGGAGCAGAGAACAAAATTGTTAACCAGAGCACAGAACTGGCTATCTATCTACAGGCCTAGTTTGTTTTCCCAATGCTAGGTGCAGTACGATTTTGTGTGGCAAAAGTAAGAAGACTTCCCAGATGTGGCAAAAGCAGGGCGGTGGCTTTGCCTTTTATGCTATCGGCGCCATTGCTCTGTTTTGGGTGGGTGGGTGGGGTGAGGCCGAAGCAGAGCAGAGGACCCATCCGAAACAAAACAGCCGCATTTCCCCCCCCCCCCCCCCCCCCCGTCCGGCGCGCGCCCCCGCTCGGATCCGCCCCACGCTCGCCGGATCGACCGGCGCAGCGCAGGAGGCGGCGACCCCCGAGAGCGATTAACTAAAAGAAGAAGGAAAGCTAGCACGCGACCGATCCGGAGCAGGACGAATTGCCGCCGGCCGGTGGCGATCCGCGGGCGGGCGGGCGGATGGACGGATGGACGAGAGAGCGCGGCGTGGGTGTGCGTATGCTCACCCTTGGCTTCCTCCATGGCGGGCGAGTGAGGGGGCGAGCGGGCGGGCGGATCGGCGGCGGAGCTCCCCGAGCGAGATGCGCGTCGGGCTGTTGCGTGTCTGCCTGTCCGTAGGAACGGGAATTGGGAAGGAAGGAAAGAGGTGTGTGGGTCGTCGTGGACGCGTGCGCGGCGTGTAAATAGGGCCGCGCCGGGCCACTGGCGGAGTGCCGGACGCAACCGGATAGGGATAGAGAGAGGGAGGCAAGCAAGCGCCGACGCCCGCCGATGGTGGACCGGGAGGGCGGCGCGTGACGGACGGCGGTGATGGAGCGGCGGGGCGGCCCACCGTCGGTTGGCATGGTCGGTCGGTCGCGTGCATCACGCTGCCGCGGCGCGTTCGCATTTTACTCTTTCCTTCTGACGACGTGGGATGAGCCGACACGAAAGGCTGACGTGTTCGTGGGATGGGATCGGAACATGGCCTGCGTCGCCGGGATTCTTCTTCATCCTCCGCCGCACATGTGCGACTTTTTATCTCTCACCCTTTCTGTCTAAGCAGAAAGTGTGTTCTTTGCGAGTAAAAGAATTGTGCTAATCAACGGAGATCATTACAATCATGTTGGCATACGGTGCCAATTTCATCAGGTCCATGGCGCCCACGCACGCCGTACTCCTATGAGCACCTCTCTTTGATTCACGGGCAAAACATTGATCACATCGAATCAAACGTCTATAAATCCAAACATGTCTACAGAAAAAATATACCAACTTTTTATTCATCAAACTGGTTTCATTAGACTCGGTCATAAGATATATGTCCACGCTACCTCCACTCCATAATGTTTGTGGCTGACCAAGCTTATATGCTAAATAAATAAAACATGAAAGTGTACTTGATGATGAATCTTACGAATACTGATTTTGTATTATGGATGTTTTTTCTTTCTCTACTTTTTGTTCAAACATAAATGTGTTTGACTTTTAGAAAATAAAAGAAATATGCACTGCATTTTGGAAGCCAGAGAGTACTACCTCCTTTCCGGTTTGGAAGGCTCAGAAATATCCCTATGTTCATGGTTTAACAAATGTCTCATGACTTTTATACCACAAATGTATCGTTAGAAACTTCAAATGTTATATTTTCTAATGGTATAGCTTGGATGATATATAATATGTATTTCATTGGTAAGATGGACGACCTAGATATAACCGCAGGACCTATAAACCGGAAAGGAGGGAGTATTATATATAGTTGAGGTGTTCATGTGGATGTTGTTTTTGTATGAGCTTGGTAAAATTTAAAGATCGCAGAATATGAAGACCTCCTTCAAATGTCCTATAACTATGATCTCCATCGAAATTCGCCAACTGGTCTGCTGCAGAGACTCCAACCTGGTAAAGCAACAAGTGACAAAAACTCTTTGCATTCAACTCCTTCATGACACTAGGCAGTGTACAATGACCTTCCAAACAAAATTACCAACCCTCCTTCTCTTCTCCATCCGAACCACTATCTTCCTTCCAAATTTGTCCACCAACTAAAACAACATTAGGCCCCTGTGCTTGTTGATCCAATTGTTGAAGCACTCATGCTAAATTTTTTGTCACATAATCAATCATTATGTCGTCTTCAATATTTATTCTTGTGATCTAAACGCGATGTGTGAGTAGTTCCTAAAGGCAATGGGTTGAGGCAAGGCTTTGCAACCCTATGTATTTGTGTAGGGGGTCATTGGAATGACTTTGCTTGATTGATGTTATTTGTATGTGTGATTCGCAACGGACTGCTACATATCCTAACTTCGATCCCACATGTTGAGGTCCAGGCCACCCTACAAACGCGACCATGATAATCATCAACCAATTTGTTCACAAGGTGACTATGCAACTAAATATCACAAGAAAACATATAAAAAACACATGAGAGAAAGAACTAACTGAAGGAAATATGCCCTAGAGGCAATAATAAAGATATTATTTATTTCCTTATATCATGATAAATGTTTATTATTCATGCTAGAATTATATTAACCGGAAACATAATACATGTGTGAATACATAGACAAACAAAGTGTCACTAGTATGCCTCTACTTGACTAGCTCGTTAATCAAAGATGGTTATGTTTCCTAACCATGGACAAAGAGTTGTCATTTGATTAACGGGATCACATCATTAGTTGAATGATTTGATTGACATGACTCATTCCACTAGCTTAGCACACGATCGTTTAGTATGTTGCTATTGCTTTCTTCATGACTTATACATGTTCCTATGACTATGAGATTATGTAACTCCTGTGCGCCGGAGGAACACTTTGTGTGCTACCAAACGTCACAACGTAACTGGGTGATTATAAAGGTGCTCTACAGGTGTCTCCAAAGGTACATGTTGGGTTGACGTATTTCGAGATTAGGATTTGTCACTCCGATCGTCGGAGAGGTATCTCTGGGCCCTCTCGGTAATGCACATCACTTAAGCCTTGCAAGCATTGCAACTAATGAGTTAGTTGCGGGATGATGTATTACGGAGCAAGTAAAGAGACTTGCCGGTAACGAGATTGAACTAGGTATTGGATACCGACGATCGAATCTCGGGCAAGTAACATACCGATGACAAAGAGAACAACGTATGTTGTTATGCGGTCTGACCGATAAAGATCTTCGTAGAATATGTAGGAGCCAATATGGGCATCCAGGTCCCGCTGTTGGTTATTGACCGGAGACGTGTCTCGGTCATGTCTACATTGTTCTCGAACCGTAGGGTCCGCACGCTTAAAGTTACGATGACAGTTTCATTATGAGTTTATGTATTTTGATGTACCGAAGGTTGTTCGGAGTCCCGGATGTGATCACGGACATGACGAGGAGTCTCGAAATGGTCGAGACATAAAGATTGATATATTGGACGGCTATATTCGGACACCGGAAGTGTTCCGGGGAAGTTTTGGATAAAACCGAAGAACCGGGGGGTTACCGGAACCCCCCGGGGGGTTAATGGGCCTCATGGGCCTAAAGTGGAGAAGAGGAAAGGCAGCCAGGGCAGGCCGCGTGCCCCCTCTCCCCCTAGTCCGAATTGGACAAGGAGGGAGGGGCGCCCCCCCCCCTTCCTTCCTCTCCTCTCTCCCTTCCTTCCCCCTCTCTTACTTGGACAAGGAAAGGGAGGGGAGTCCTACTCCCGGTAGGAGTAGGACTCCTCCTGCGCGCCTCCTACTAGGGCCGTACGCACCCCCCTTGGCTCCTTTATATACGGGGGCAAGGGGGCACCCTAGGACACACAAGTTGATCTTCGTGATCGTTCCTTAGCCGTGTGCGGTGCCCCCCTCCACGATATTACACCTCGATCATATTGTATCTTGAACTTATATTTATCATGAACTTAGTACCTGATAGTATCTTGCTTATGTATGTTTGATTGTAGATAGATGGCCCGTGCTGTTGTTCCGTTGAATTTTAATGCGTTCCTTGAGAAAGCAAAGTTGAAAGATGATGGTAGCAATTACACGGACTGGGTCCGTAACTTGAGGATTATCCTCATTGCTGCACAGAAGAATTACATCTTGGAAGCACCGCTGGGTGCCAGGCCTGCTGCTGGAGCAACACCAGATGTTATGAACGTCTGGCAGAGCAAATCTGATGACTACTCGATAGTTTAGTGTG
The DNA here is from genome assembly GCF_018294505.1 of Triticum aestivum. Lineage (NCBI taxonomy): Eukaryota > Viridiplantae > Streptophyta > Magnoliopsida > Poales > Poaceae > Triticum > Triticum aestivum. The sequence continues at coordinate 631,420,597 of NC_057803.1, forward strand.
CCATGCTTTACGGCTTAGAATCGGGACTTCAATGACGTTTTGAACGTCATGGAGCATATGAGATGTTCCAGGAGTTGAAGTTAATATTTCAAGCAAATGCCCGGATTGAGAGATATGAAGTCTCCAATAAGTTCTATAGCTGCAAGATGGAGGAGAACAGTTCTGTCAGTGAGCATATACTCAAAATGTCTGGGTATAATAATCACTTGATTCAGATGGGAGTCAATCTTCCAGATGATTGCGTCATTGACAGAATTCTCCAATCACTGCCACCAAGCTACAAGAGCTTCGTGATGAACTATAATATGCAAGGGATGAATAAGACTATTCCTGAGCTCTTCGCAATGCTGAAAGCTGCGGAGGTAGAAATCAAAAAGGAGCATCAAGTGTTGATGGTCAACAAGACCACTAGTTTCAAGAAAAAGGGCAAAGGGAAGAAGAAGGGGAACTTCAAGAAGAACAGCAAGCAAGTTGCTGCTCAAGAGAAGAAACCCAAGTCTGGACCTAAGACTGAAACTGAGTGCTTCTACTGCAAGCAGACTGGTCACTGAAAGCGGAACTGCCCCAAGTATTTGGCGGATAAGAAGGATGGCAAGATGAACAAAGGTATATGTGATATACATGTTATTGATGTGTACCTTACTAGAGCTCGCAGTAGCACCTGGGTATTTGATACTGGTTCTGTTGCTAATATTTGCAACTCGAAACAGGGACTACGGATTAAGCGAACACTGGCAAAGGACGAGGTGACGATGCGCGTGGGAAATGGTTCCAAAGTCGATGTGATCGCGGTCGGCACGCTACCTCTACATCTAACTTCGGGATTAGTATTAGACCTAAATAATTGTTATTTGGTGCCAGCGTTGAGCATGAACATTATATCTGGATCTTGTTTGATGCAAGACGGTTATTCATTTAAATCAGAGAATAATGGTTGTTCTATTTATATGAGTAATATCTTTTATGGTCATGCACCCTTGAAGAGTGGTCTATTTCTGATGAATCTCGATAGTAGTGATACACATATTCATAATGTTGAAACCAAAAAATGCAGAGTTGATAATGATAGTGCAACTTATTTGTGGCACTGCCGTTTAGGTCATATCGGTGTAAAGCGCATGAACAAACTCCATACTGATGGACTTTTGGAACCACTTGATTATGAATCACTTGGTACTTGCGAACCGTGCCTCATGGGCAAGATGACTAAAACACCGTTCTCCGGTACTATCGAGAGAGCAACAGATTTGTTGGAAATCATACATACAGATGTATGTGGTCCAATGAATATTGAGGCTCGTGGCGGATATCGTTATTTTCTCACCTTCACAGATGACTTAAGTAGATATGGGTATATCTACTTAATGAAACATAAGTCTGAAACATTTGAAAAGTTCAAAGAATTTCAGAGTGAAGTTGAAAATCATCGTAACAAGAAAATAAAGTTTCTACGATCTGATCGTGGAGGAGAATATTTGAGTTACGAGTTTGGTGTACATTTGAAACAATGCAGAATAGTTTCGCAACTCACGCCACCCGGAACACCATAGCGTAATGGTGTGTCCGAACGTCGTAATCGTACTTTACTAGATATGGTGCGATCTATGATGTCTCTTACTGATTTACCGCTATCGTTTTGGGGTTATGCTTTAGAGACGGCCGCATTCACGTTAAATAGGGCACCATCAAAATCCGTTGAGACGACGCCTTATGAACTATGGTTTGGCAAGAAACCAAAGTTGTCGTTTCTTAAAGTTTGGGGCTGCGATGCTTATGTGAAAAAGCTTCAACCTGATAAGCTCGAACCCAAATCGGAGAAATGTGTCTTCATAGGATACCCAAAGGAGACTGTTGGGTACACCTTCTATCACAGATCCGAAGGCAAGACATTCGTTGCTAAGAATGGATCCTTTCTAGAGAAGGAGTTTCTCTCGAAAGAAGTGAGTGGGAGGAAAGTAGAACTTGATGAGGTAACTGTACCTGCTCCCTTATTGGAAAGTAGTTCATCACAGAAATCGGTTTCTGCGACACCTGCACCAATTGGTGAGGAATTTAATGATGATGATCATGAAATTTCAGATCAAGTTACTACTGAGCCTCGTAGGACAACCAGAGTAAGATCCGCACCAGAGTGGTACGGTAATCCTGTTCTGGAAATCATGCTACTAGATCATGATGAACCTACGAACTATGAAGAAGCGATGGTGAGCCCAGATTCCGCGAAATGGCTTGAAGCCATGAAATCTGAGATGGGATCCATGTATGAAAACAAAGTATGGACTTTGGTTGACTTGCCCGATGATCGGCAAGCAATTGAGAATAAATGGATCTTCAAGAAGAAGACTGACGCTGACGGTAATATTACTGTCTTCAAAGCTCGACTTGTCGGTTTTCGACAAGTTCAAGGGGTTGACTATGATGAGACCTTCTCACCCGTAGCGATGCTTAAGTCTGTCCGAATCATGTTAGCAATTGCCGCATTTTATGATTATGAAATTTGGCAGATGGATGTCAAAACTGCATTCCTGAATGGATTTCTGGAAGAAGAGTTGTATATGATGCAACCGGAAGGTTTTGTCGATCCAAAGGGAGCTAACAAAGTGTGCAAGCTCCAGCAATCCATTTATGGACTGGTGCAAGCCTCTCGGAGTTGGAATAAACGCTTTGATAGTGTGATCAAAGCATTTGGTTTTATACAGACTTTCGGAGAAGTCTGTATCTACAAGAAAGTGAGTGGGAGCTCTGTAGCATTTCTGATATTATATGTGGATGACATATTACTGATTGGAAATGATATAGAATTTCTGGATAGCATAAAGGGATACTTGAATAAGAGTTTTTCAATGAAAGACCTCGGTGAAGCTGCTTACATATTAGGAATAAAGATCTATAGAGATAGATCAAGACGCTTAATTGGACTTTCACAAAGCACATACCTTGACAAGATTTTGAAGAAGTTCAAAATGGATCAAGCAAAGAAAGGGTTCTTGCCTGTGTTACAAGGTGTGAAGTTGAGTCAGACTCAATGCCCGACCACTGCAGAAGATAGAGAGAAAATGAAAGATGTTCCCTATGCTTCAGCCATAGGCTCTATCATGTATGCAATGTTGTGTACCAGACCTGATGTGTGCCTTGCTATAAGTTTAGCAGGGAGGTACCAAAGTAATCCAGGAGTGGATCACTGGACAGCGGTCAAGAACATCCTGAAATACCTGAAAAGGACTAAGGAAATGTTTCTCGTATATGGAGGTGACAAAGAGCTCATCGTAAACGGTTACGTTGATGCAAGCTTTGACACTGATCCGGACGATTCTAAATCGCAAACCGGATATGTGTTTACATTAAATGGTGGAGCTGTCAGTTGGTGCAGTTCTAAAAAAGCGTCGTGGCGGGATCTACATGTGAAGCGGAGTACATAGCTGCTTCGGAAGCAGCAAACGAAGGAGTCTGGATGAAGGAGTTCATATCCGATCTAGGTGTCATACCTGGTGCATCGGGTCCAATGAAAATCTTTTGTGACAATACTGGTGCAATTGCCTTGGCAAAGGAATCCAGATTTCACAAAAAAACCAAGCACATCAAGAGACGCTTCAATTTCATCCGGGATCTAGTCCAGGTGGGAGACATAGAGATTTGCAAGATACATACGGATCTGAATGTGGCACCCGTTGACTAAGCCTCTTCCACGAGCAAAACATGATCAGCACCAAGGCTCCATGGGTGTTAGAATCATTATTGTGTAATATAGATTATTGGCTCTAGTGCAAGTGGGAGACTGAAGGAAATATGCCCTAGAGGCAATAATAAAGATATTATTTATTTCCTTATATCATGATAAATGTTTATTATTCATGCTAGATTGTATTAACCGGAAACATAATACATGTGTGAATACATAGACAAACAAAGTGTCACTAGTATGCCTCTACTTGACTAGCTCGTTAATCAAAGATGGTTATGTTTCCTAACCATGGACAAAGAGTTGTCATTTGATTAACGGGATCACATCATTAGTTAAATGATCTGATTGACATGACCCATTCCACTAGCTTAGCACCCGATCGTTTAGTATGTTGCTATTGCTTTCTTCATGACTTATACATGTTCCTATGACTATGAGATTATGTAACTCCCGTGTGCCGGAGGAACACTTTGTGTGCTACCAAACGTCACAACGTAACTGGGTGATTATAAAGGTGCTCTACAGGTGTCTCCAAAGGTACATGTTGGGTTGATGTATTTCGAGATTAGGATTTGTCACTCCGATCGTCGGAGAGGTATCTCTGGGCCCTCTCGGTAATGCACATCACTTAAGCCTTGCAAGCATTGCTACTAATGAGTTAGTTGCGGGATGATGTATTACGGAATGAGTAAAGAGACTTGCCGGTAACGAGATTGAACTAGGTATTGGATACCGACGATCGAATCTCGGGCAAGTAACATACCGATGACAAAGAGAACAACGTATGTTGTTATGCGGTCTGACCGATAAAGATCTTCGTAGAATATGTAGGAGCCAATATGGGTATCCAGGTCCCGCTGTTGGTTATTGACCGGAGACGTGTCTCGGTCATGTCTACATTGTTCTCGAACCGTAGGGTCCGCACGCTTAAAGTTACGATGACAGTTTCATTATGAGTTTATGTATTTTGATGTACCGAAGGTTGTTCGGAGTCCCGGATGTGATCACGGACATGACGAGGAGTCTCGAAATGGTCGAGACATAAAGATTGATATATTGGACGGCTATATTCGGACACTGGAAGTGTTCCGGGGAAGTTTTGGATAAAACCGGAGAACCGGGGGGTTACCGGAACCCCCGGGGGGTTAATGGGCCTCATGGGCCTAAAGTGGAGAAGAGGAAAGGCAGCCAGGGCAGGCCGCACGCCCCCTCTCCCCCTAGTCCGAATTGGACAAGGAGGAAGGGGCGGCGCCCCCCCCCCCTTTCCTTCCTCTCCTCTCTCCCTTCCTTCCCCCTCTCCTACCTGGACAAGGAAAGGGAGGGGAGTCCTACTCCCGGTAGGAGTAGGACTCCTCCTGCGCACCTCCTACTAGGGCCGGCCGCACCCCCCTTGGCTCCTTTATATACGGGGGCAAGGGGGCACCCTAGGACACACAAGTTGATCTTCGTGATCGTTCCTTAGCCGTGTGCGGTGCCCCCCTCCACGATATTACACCTCGATCATATTGTAGCGGTGCTTAGGCGAAGCCCTGCGACGGTTAAACATCAAGATCGTCACCACGCCGTCGTGCTGACGAAACTCCTCCCCGAAAGCTTTGCTGGATCGGAGCTCGGGGTGCGTCATCGAGCTGTACGTGTGTCAAGAACTCGGAGGTGCCGGAGTAACGGTGCTTGGATCGGTTGGACCGGGAAGACGTACGACTACTTCCTCTACGTTGCGTCAACGCTTCCGCTTCGGTCTACGAGGGTACGTAGACAACACTCTCCCCTCTCGTTGCTATGCATCACCATGATCTTGCGTGTGCGTAGGATTTTTTTTTAAATTACTACGTTCCCCAACACTAACTTACTACAGGAATTCATTGTGAGGATCAAGGCCATGTCGTAGAAGCAACATCCTAATGTATTGAGTGGACAGAGCAAAAATCATGGCTTCTGCATGGCTTGAACCTAAATATTTTGGGAGAGGCGCCATGAAGTCCCTCCCAGCAGGTACGATGGCGTCCTGGGCGACGGCTGCAGGGCCGGTGACGTGGGAGAAGCAACTTCAGGGACGACGGCTGTGGGGGACGCGGGCACAAGGCCGACGGCTTTAGGAAAGGCGGTGGGAGCAGTAGGTGTAGAGGCGATGATGACAGTGGGGGAGGAGGCGCAGGGTCGACAACTGTAGGTCCGGTGAAGGCTGGAGAGACGACGATGGTTGGAGGATCTCCAGCCGGTGGGAGCAGATGCGGGAGTGGCAGTGGCGGTTCTGCCATGTCGCCGCCATGACCTGGCTAGCGTTGGGAATTCTGTGGTGAGGTGTGTTGGGTGATAGAAGATTTTTTTGAACTAGATTGTGTTTTACCAGATCATTGTATGGAAGGGTGGTATTGGTATTTTTTTTACATAAACTGACAATGGTTATTCAATCTAACGGTAGAGACATAACGACAGTGCAACATCGCTGGCAAATTGACAACGAAATGAGCTTTTAAGCGGTACAAGAGCAACATTGGTTTGTTCGATAGCAAAATGAGCAATTGTCAAGCTTGTCTATGGTAAATAAGCAATTTTCTCTCCTACTAAAGACTATTTCAAGTTTTAGGGTTGGCTATTTTAGCACAGTCAAGTTGGTCCATGGAACAAAAAAGCAAGCACTATCCTGCTTCACGTTCATGAAGGCTTTAATAACATCACATGGATGTCGGTTATGCAGCCCATCAAGCATAACTAATCCATTTCATCATGGCTTACAGTAAGGGCATTTTCAAGACGGACCCTTAAACCACCGGCAACTGTTCGGACACATTTTGCCATCCAACGTGGAATCCAATAAGTCCGTTGACTGGGTCCGGCTATCCATTTTCCCATAAACCCGAAGCAAATCATGAGGCTTTGCGGGAATCCGGACATCCACATGACAAATCCACCACGTATCCTCTATGTCTGGATGACGGAAGGCCGCTGCTGAGTTTTTTCCAGTCTGGTAGAGGGCTACTAGCATTTGGGGAAACCAGTATTGTTTCATTTTTTTCTTGTTCAAGTGTACACTCTTTTTCCTATTTTCAAGTGTTCCCAATGACGGAAGGCCGGTCATATTTCGCCAATGGCGGAAGGCACCAAGTTTTTCAAGTCGCAATGATGAAAAGCACAATTGTTTCATCCTTTTTCCTTCAAGCTCTACACTTTTTTTTTTCAATAGCTCACACTAGTCCGAGCAATAAAAGAATGTTTAAATTTGTTTTCAAATGGATGCGGGCACGGTTGAATGATCGGATTTCACATGACTGTGGGCGAATCTATCCGGACAAGTCAGCGGACGGATACGTGTCCGATTTTAGGGATCATCCGTCCGTCAGAGATAGATGCCCTAAGAAGGCTCGGTGGGGGATAGAAATTTACAAAGCAGACTATGTTCAACCTCTAACAAGCGCTTACCTTCCTCACAAGATTAGACGATCTCCGAGCCAGCAAAATCATCGGTGAATACCGTACAAAAAGGGCCGCCGGCGGCCGGATCGCGGGGGGCACCGCCGCCGGAAGCAAAGGGGGAAAGAGGGAGGAAACTAGCGGTGGGTCGGTCGCGTACGTCAAAGTAAAGGTGCATCGGTTCTATTCTAAAACAGAAAGGCCAACGTGCATCACGTCGTAGTAGTAGTACGAAGCGGTGGCGCTTTATTTCTTTTATTATTCTGCTTCGATTCGATTCGACCGACGGGCACGCCGGAGGCGACGTGTCCGATGAGATCGGGGCATGGTCTCCGTCAACGGGATTTCTTTTCCATTTCCATCACCATCATCATCTTCACATGCTCGTGCCCATGCGCACTCACGGAAAAAATATGAAACCCTGCTTATGCTCGTGCCCGTGCCCATACCAAGTTTAGTGGGCAAGCAAGGAAATTTCATTGCAAAAAAGAAAAAATTAAGACAGATTTGCCACGCTTGCCCACTAAACTTGCTATCCTCAACAAATATAAACCGTCAAAAAAACATTCGTTTTGCCCCTACCCGACGTTTGGTAGTTATCGGCGTCCTAAAATAATATTTAAAAATATTTCATTTATATTTCGTAAAAAATGCACCCTTATAAATTATGTAGCCATAGAAAAGTGTTCATATTTTTTCTAAAAATATATGTTCATATTTTTTGTTTGATTTGAAAAGTCAGCTGGAAACGAGAACAAATATGGGAAACCTAAAGGAACAAAAAAGAGGCTAAACCACACCGGTTTCCCAGTTTTGACGTGGTCTTGTTTACCATTCGGTTTTAGGGTCAGTTTTGAAAGTCGGATTTGTTTTCTCTAGTTGGATTTTTTTACCGACTACTGATATGAACCTACCTATAATGTCGAACGAACAGGGGAACTTGTTGTCTTGAACAACACATTGCTCAATAGGAAATGGCTAAGCGCCACACATTGTCTTGAACGAACAGAGGAACTTGTTGTCTTGAACGAACAGGGGAACTTGTTGTCTTGAACGAACAGGGGAACTTGTTGTCTTGAACTACCTATAATACCAAAACAATCGTTTCACTTCCGTAAACTTTTCTTGTCCTGATATCTTTTCGTGTGGGGAAAGCTCTGAAGGTATTCTGTTGTTGCTTCTCTAATGGGGACAATCTAGACAGGGACATGGCACTAACCCACACTCAATCTTTTTGTTCTTGTTTTTTGAGAACATGACCTGCGGATTACAGTGAAAATTCAGATTGTGGAGCCAGGAAATGTAAATTTAAAATGTTGTGAATTTCTTTTTGTACATGTTCATGTTAGCGTCGAAAGTGTGCATGACAGTTTTCATGCGAAACATAATAGTTGTACTTCTGTTTTTCTTTGCATATGTTCATGTTATTATCCACAATTAGTATCTCAGAATTAAGTAAGATCAATTTAGAATCAAATGGCATATTTAAATTTATAGTATGTAGTCCATCACCGACGACATAATTTTGACAATTACATTATCTTTTCTGAGCATCAAGGGCTTCCGTGATGAGAAATCACATCATATCTTTATATACACATTATTTCAATGGAAATTTCCCCTTGGTGTTCTCAAAGACCTGTTCAGCAAGCAGCGCTCCATTCCCATCTGCTCGCTTTATCTCCAGGTTGGCCGTACGGTAGTGCCCAGTTCCTCTGAGAGCATCAGCAATGAAGGCATCAAATCCAATGGCAACAGCAGCTTCTGCCTTGGCTCCATACACCAGCCTCTGCATTGCAGCATTCAGCATGATTATTAGTTCAACAAATTAAGCTACATTCCACAGCATGAAGAATGCTGAAGTAAGAGCATCTCAAACAGCCGCGCTAAACTAGTGCCGCGCCGCAAATTCTGCCGTTTTAGCGCGCGCGCAACGCGGCGGGTCGCTCCAGCGGGCGCGCAAAAACGGCGCGCGCGCTATAACGGGTTGGGCGCGCGGACAAAAACACTTATCCGCGCGGTGTATTTGGGGCGCTAGCTACAGCGCGCGGCACACTCGAGCGCTCGCGCCGCACTCTCTGCTCACCTCGTCCTACGCCCCGCGCGCGCCGGCGCCGGCGCCCTGCCACCCACCCATGGACGCGCACACCGACACCCCGCTCAGCCCGCTGTACAGCCGCGACCCCGCCGCCGCCGCCGCCGCCGCCGGAAACCCTAGCGCGGCGAGCGCTGGCGTCGCCACCGCCGGAGCTCCGCCGAGCGTCGGCCTCGCGCGCAGCCTCTTCTTGCCGCCGCGGATGACCACGGCGCCGGGTGGCGTCGCGCCGGCGCCGTCCCGTGCCGCCGCCGCACCGTCGAAGAAAGTACCCAATGCGGCGCGGACGAAGAAGGGCAAAACATCCGCGAAGAAGAACAAGGCGGCGGAGCTCCGGCCGCCATGGGAGGCATGGGTGCACCTCCGGCCACCATGGGAGGCATGGGTGCACCTCCGGCCGCCATGGGAGGCATGTGTGGCTTTGGATCACCCTCCGACGCTATGGCCGCCATGGGAGGCATGAGTTTTGCTTCTCTCATGGGAGGCATGGGTGCACCTCCGGCCGCCATGGCTTCTCACACACATTCCCATAAAGATGCCGTTGAAGATCTTGCCAACACCGTCGAAGCTTCACATGATGCGGTGCGTGATGCGGTGCGTGATGAGGAGAGGGAGGAAGATTCATCTTCGGAGGCAGAAGAGTCGTCTTCGGAAGATGAGGACGAAGATGAGGACGAAGACGAGGAAGATGAAGATTGATGTGTCTTTCATGTCTTGAACTTTAGTTTGCATTTGAACTTGGCTGGATGAACTTGTGGGCATGATTTTGAACTTGGTTGGATGAACTTGTGGGCACGAACTTTTATTCATCAACTTGTTTGTGTCAAATTTCACATGTTCATTTTTGTCCAAAATATCATATATGTTTGATCATTTTTGCTCATATGAATACATGTATATGTGGTTTGTGCGGCGCGCGCTGTATTTTTGCGCTCTGCTGGAGCGGCGCGCGCGCGCTGCATTATAGCGCGGCTGCTGGAGCCAGCGCAGGCGGGGGGCGCCAAACCAGCCGCAGCGCGCGCGACAAACAGGTTTTTTGCGCGCGGCGCATAGCGCGGCTGTTGGAGATGCTCTAAGGGGCAAACCTTGATCCGGGATAGATGAACGGCGCTAAAACACATTGGACAAGGTTCGCAGGATGCATACATTTCGCAATCCGACAAGTCGATCTTTCCAAGCTTTTTGCAAGCCTAGAGAAAAAGAAAAATACTGATCATTTGATACAGACGAATAAACATTTTGTTACATCCCTCTTACTCCATCGAACAAATTGTGCCAGATTACAGGGGAATTGAGGCTAGGGTTTGAGGAGGAGGAAGGGGATCGGAGGAAGGAGGAGGAGATACACGAGACAGAGAACTGGGGTTCGGAGAAGTGGGTTCAGTCTATTACTCAATCGTGCCCCTCTCATCCGGTCCAGGACCTACTTAACCACCTATCACAGCTCCCAGGTGGCCGGGTCGAAAAGCCGGTTGGGCTTCTTGTTCCTCTTGGGCCGGTCGGCGTCGTTGGTGGGCTTGGGCGTAGCGGTATCCGTGACATCCCTCCTTGCTTCAGACGCGGCTTGACCCCAAGCCGCAGCTCCCGGAAAACGACTTCGGAGCTCGAAGAAATCTTCCCATGAAGCCAGTGCGTCCGGCTGGGATGACCACTTGATCATGACTTGCGGGATCTTGGCCTTGCCTCTTGTGATCATGCGCCTTGCTAGCACCTTCTCCGGGAAATCTGGTGGTGAATGAGGCGGCAGGGGCTCGGGCAGTGCAGAAACAGCTTCCGTGTCCGGTGGCAATGCCTGTCACAGTAACGACACATGAAACACTGGGTGGATTCGGCTTCCTTCCGGCATCTGCAAGCGATACGCCACCTCTCCAATGTGTGCTGTCACTTGGAAAGGGCCAAAGAATTTGAAGGATAACTTGTGATTTGCACGAGCAGCGACGGAAACCTGCACATAGGGCTGCAGTTTCACAAACACCCAATCACCCACGGAGAACGAACACTCCGATCGTTTCCTGTCTGCCTGATTCTTCATCCTTTGCCTGGATCTTTCCAAATGCTGCCGCAATAGCGCAGTCACCACTTCCCTCTCTTGATGCCAGCTGGCTAGGTCCACAGGAGAAGACACTGAAGCATCAATGATACCGAAGTGACGAGGGGGGTGATCGTAGAGTACCTCAAACGGGGACGCCTGCAAAGCGGAGTGGGGTGCTGTATTGTACCAGAATTCCGCGAGGTGCAACCACTGAAACCATCGGTGTGGGCAGGAGTGTACGAAACAACGGAGATAAGTTTCCATGCATTGGTTCACTCTTTCCGTGGTTCCATCTGTTTGCGGGTGGTATGCCGATGACATGCGCAATTCTGTTCCGGCCTGGCGAAAGAGCTCCTTCCAAAGCTTGCTTGTGAACACACGATCTCGATCCGAGACCATAGCATGTGGCAGACCGTGGAGTTTGTAGACGTGAGTCATGAAAGTCGTGGCCACTTGGAGAGCTGAGAACGGATGAGCCAAAGGAATGAAATGAGCGTACCGAGTCAGCTTGTCCACCACCACCATAATGCAGGAAAAACCTCTAGAGATGGGTAGCCCTTCGACGAAATCAAGAGTGACCGCGTGCCAAGCATGAGGAGGAATGGGCAGAGGTTCAAGCAGCCCTGGAATGCGCACACTTTTCGCCTTGGCTTGTTTGTAGATACTGCAATTTGAGACAAACAGGTTCACGTCTTGACGCATCCCTGCCCAAGCAAACAGGCGTCGCAGGCGCTCATGCGTGGCTTGCATCCCCGAGTGTCCCCCAGTAGCACTAGCATGGATGGCCTGAAGTATTTTCTGCTGCATACCCATATTCTGACCAACCCAAACTCTCCCTTTGTATAGGATCACTCCGTCCTTGACTGCAAATTTTGAACTGGGGTCTTCTGTCGTGCTGTATTGTTGCAGAATCGCCCTGGCATTATCATCGTTCTGATAGCCTTTCACCACTTCTTCTAGCCATATGGGAGTTGCCACTGTAATGGCAGTGACCTCAGCATCTCGTCGCGACAGGGCGTCAGCAGCCTTGTGGTCCAGGCCGGGTAAGCCCATTAGTCCCAGTTCAGTCCAGAACCGGGACCAATGGGTGCATTTATCCTGATTCGTGCGGCTAAGGCATTAGTCCCAGTTCACCTGGGCCCTTTAGTCCCGGTTCGTGCCACGAACCAGGACTAAAGGGTGCGATGCCCATTAGTCCCGGTTGGTGGCACCAACCGGGACTAAAGGTTAGACCTTTAGTCCCGGTTGGTGCCACCAACCGGGACTAATGGGCTTTGAGGCATTAGTACCGGTTCATGGCACGAACCAGTACTAAAGGTCCCATTTTCAAACTCCCCCCCCCCCCCCCCCGTGGACCGCCTTTTCAGTTTTAGAAAAAACAAAAGAAAATGATGGAAATGTCAATAAAATAAAATAAAATAAGTTTCCCATGTGATATGTGGTCTAGTTGTTGGGAAAATTTACAAATATGAATTTCGACTTTATTTACAAAATCTCTCTGGAATTTGTAAAATGGGCATAACTTTTGCATACGAAGTCGGATTAAAAAGTTTTTTATATGAAAAATCATCTACTCGAAAAGTTACATCCGATGGAGACCGCCTATGGCCTGTTTGCAAATTTGTAGAATCCTCAGATTCCAAAAGGAAAAAAGTTATGCTCAAATTTCAGTTTTTTTAAATTTTCATTAAATCTGGTCAAACTATGGTCAAACTACTTATTCAAGAAGTGTTAGTGTTACTAAATAATTATTCAAGAATATTAGTGTTATTAAATAATTATTTTAGTTTTTTTGAATTTTGGTCAAATCTGGTCAAACTATGGTCAAACTGTGGTCAAACAATGGTCAAACTACTTATTCAAGAAATATTAGTGTTACTAAAAAATTATTGTTTTTTAGAACAATAGTTTCAAACTCAAACAGTGAAATGTGTGACTTCATGCTCAAGCTAAACTCCTGAGGGTTAATAGGATTGACATCTTACTATTGTCAGGAAAACAACGAGTGCAGACTTGGAAACGAGGGAGAATAGAACCCGGAAGTTAAGCCTGCTCAGGTTGGGGGAGTGGGAGGATGGGTGACCGTTTGGGAAGTTAGATGATTTGGAATGATGAGGGGTGATTAGAGATTAAATTGAGCAGTGATGAGGGGTGATTAGAGATTAGAGGTTAAAAAAATTCAAAATTTTGAAAATAAAAAAAATTCAAAAAAAATTTCAAAAAAAAATCAGAAAATTTCCTTTAGTACCGGTTGGTGTTACCAACCGGGACTAAAGGTGGACCGGCCACGTGGAGGGCCTTTAGTCCCGGTTCTGGTTTGAACCGGGACTAAAGGGTCAGGGCATTAGCAACGACCCTTTAGTCCCGGTTCAAGAACCAGGACTAAAGGCCCTTATGAACCAGGACTAAAGGCCCTTTTTCTACTAGTGTTGTTCTCCACTCCCTTACGGTACACAATTTTATACTGCAGCCCCATCAGTTTTGTGTAAGCACGCCGCTGTCATGGTGTGACCAGCCGTTGATCACTCAAATGTGCCAAAGCACTTTGATCCGTGCGAATGATAAATTCTGCCCCGTGCAAATATGAGCGCCATTTGTCCACTGCCATGAGGATGGCCATGAATTCCTTCTCGTAAGTTGATAGACCTCTGTTTTTGGGTCCCAGAGCCTTGCTGAGGAAAGCCAGTGGGTTCCCTTCTTGCATGAGCACCGCACCCACTCCAAAGTCAGAGGCATCCGTCTCGATTTCGAAGGGTTTATCGAAACGCGGGAGAGCTAAAACAGGAGCAGTGATCAACGACTGTTTCAGATGTTGGAATGCTTCCTCTGCTTCTTGGGTCTAGACAAAACTGCCCCTTTCTTCAGCAAGTTGGTAAGAGGACGGCTGATAAGTCCAAAATCCCTGACGAAACGCCTGTAATATCCAGCCAACCCGAGGAACCCGCGAACTTGTCGCACCCCAGCCGGCGTTGGCCAATCTTTGACTGCTGTGATGTTCTTCTCATCAGTAGCCACTCCATGGGCGCTGATTACGTGGCCCAGATAGGTAAGTTGTGGTTGTGCAAACTTGCACTTCGACATCTTCACTTTGAGCTGATACTTTTCCAATCGCTGAAACACTTGCCGAAGAAGGTTAATAAGTTCTGCAAGGGTGGAGCTGTGCACTAGTATATCATCAATAAACACTAGCACTCCATGACGGATTAGGTCTGCCAACACATAATTCATGCCTCCTTGGAAGGTGCCCGGGGCCTCCGACAATCCATAAGGCATGACCTTGAATTCGTAATGGCCGAGGTGAGTCTTGAAGGCTGTTTTGAACACATCTTCGGCTGCCATGCGGATCTGATGGTATCCAGCCCTTAGATCCAAACTAGTGAACCATTTGGCGCCTGCCAACTCGTCCAACAAATCCTCTATGATAGGCATAGGAAACCTATTCCTGACGGTGATCGCATTTAGCTGCCGATAGTCGACGCAAAACCTCCAGGTTAAATCCTTTTTCTGAACCAGCAACACTGGAGAGGCATACAGGCTGTAGCTAGGCTGTATAATACCCTGCAACAATATCTCCTTGACCTGCTTTTCAATCTCGTCTTTTTGCGAGGGATTGTAGCGATAGGGTTTGATGTTGACAGGTTGAGCTCCGGGGATCAAAGGAATCTTGTGGTCGAAAGGTCTGGAAGGAGGTAAACCTTTGGGAGCCTCAAACAGGGATTGGAACTCATTAATCAAATCAGCAATGGGTGGTGGCATCTCTGTCTCAGGCTGAACCTTTTGCTTATCGTCCACAGTCTGCAATTGTACCATCTGGTGAATGCCATTACAGGCAACCAGGAAGTGTAGCTGATCTAAAGTCACCGGGTGACACTCATTGGTCTGTGGTTGGATTCCACTCAGAGTGATTTTCTTCCCATGGTGCTCGAAGGACATCCGTTTGTGCCCCCAATGCACATCCATCGGGCTGTGTTGTTCTAACCAGTCCATGCCAACAATCATGTCATAGCAACCTAAGGGAAGGACCTTGAGATCTGTACAGAATTTGTGTCCTTGGACTGACCAAACACACTTCTCAATTGCTTTGTTGCAAATCAGCTGTCCCCCATCAGCAATCTTGACCTTCAGAGTATTGGTCGTACAGTGAACACCTTGCAGTTTGGCTGCCAAATCTGTGCTGACGAAGCTGTGTGAGCTCCCCGAATCGACTAGCATCAGAACCTGCTGCTGTTGGATCTTCCCTTGAAGTCTGATGGTCTGAGGAGCCATAGTCCCTTGTACTGCTGCTCGGGAGATGGTGTGACACTCGCTGACCGTATCCGATTGCTCCTCAACAGAATTGTAGCCTGCATACCCCAGCACATCGAACATTCCAATTATCCAACATAAAAGCCAAATAAGTGGTCAAATTTTACTCTTTATATGATTAAACATATAAATTATTATGCATTACAATAGTATTTATTCATAAACCTATTTATCATTGACTTATTGTATGTCACAAGTTGATTATTTCAGGTCACATAGCTATCGACTAATTTACTTAAGCAATATGTTGATATTATTCGTCTCCATTCCGAATCAAGAAAATATCCGATATGTATCCGTATTCGAATAATATCCGAGCCACATCCGTATCCGATAACATCCGTATTCGGATTCGTATTCGTTTTGAAAATATGAAAATGGAAGTGGCAAGAGCACTATCCAATCCGCATCCGATCCGTTTCCACCCCTATACATGGGGCCATTTTAGCCACGTTTTCTCACTCATTTTTTCCTCCGCCCGCGCCTACAAAAAGGTTGTCATCTTATTGGAAAGCTCATATCCCTGCCTCTCATAGCCTCCACCTCTATCACCACCGCCCACAACCTCCAACTCCCTCCCCGCCGCCCACAACCACCAGCTCCCTCTCTCTCGCGCACAATCTTCACTTCCCCGCCGCCCACAACTGCTCTTGGAGTAAGAGCGGGATGATGAGTCCACTTTTGCACCCCCTTTATCCATTGTTTCTACATAATAGTGGTAGGATTTTCATAAATTTATCACGCACCCACATCCTTTTTGCCTTGCCAAGTTCCCAAAGAAGAAGGGTATTTTGAGCATTCATTGGAAAACACCTAACTCTAGGTGAAAATAATGCTAATTGATGTCATAATAACCTTCCTTATGAAGATAACATTTCGTGGGAATGGATAAAACATAGAAGTTTTACCCACAAAAAAAATTGAAGTTCCTTATGAAGATAATATTCCTAGCATGAGAGTAACAATATCAAAGACTGTGCATTGAATAAAACGTAAAAAAATATTGGGGCAAAAACTACTAAAGCATACAAATTTCTCAAACATTAAGGTGAATGTGTAAAATAAATCCAATTCATTTCTCAAAAGATTGAGGGGGAATGGATACAATAATTCCAGTTCCAGATAATAACTGGTGCTGAATCCTCATCATGATGATCATCATGCATGCATACAAGTTCAAACCAAGTCAGGAAGAACTTGTTGGGCTAATCTTGCCAGAGATGGCTGCAAATAGTAATGAGCTGGAAGTGGAAGGGGAAATCTGTCTTCATCCTTCAGGGTCTCTCGCCAGCTCCTTGGCCCCTCCTTCATCGTCTTTGTAGCCTCCGCTTCGTCATAGTCAGAGGGGTCCAAAGATGTCAAGGACATCTGTCTCATCGTCTCTGTCATCATTATATAGAGATCAAGGCCTGGTGCCCACGACGCAAATATACCGGCTGAAATCACAAGAGATGACGCGGTTGATGTCAAGGCTGCCAAAATAGTCCGCAAGACATGTGGAGGTCCGGATGGTGTTGTTCCGCATGTTGATCGCGAGCAAATAGTGTGCACATTTTGGGATGAACTTCCATATTCTCCGGCTCTCGCGGCACTCGCCGAGCGCGACGTAGACAATGTCATGATCGTCTGTACTCAAAAGAGGGTACATGAGGGTTAAGTCCTTCGGGAGGTCGCGGAATCCATGGAGTCCCCGGAGGGCCTCGAGGCGGAGCTCATACTCTTTCTCCCACCCCATGTCAGGGTCCGACAGTCTCCACACCATCAGAGTGCGGTCCTTGAGGTCGACGTGCTCGAGGAAGCCGTCGATGGAGACCAACTTGATGATGGAGTCCTGGACGACGCGCATGGTGCGGTAGGCTTCCAGGTGCGCCACCCGGGAGTTGCCGCGTCGCTGATCTGCTCCGGGCAACTCTGGGGGCAACGGAAAGAAGCCAAACTCCACCACAGGGTCGTCATCACCGTCGTTGTTGAACAGGGTGTCCAAGAGGCAGTACGCGACGCCACGCAGGAGGTCCGCCCAGTAGCCGACGCCGTTGAACGAGAACACCACGTCGGGCTGGAACACGCGCATGTCGACGCAAGACTTGTTTGGGAACGCAGCCTTCTTGACCTCGGACCATGGCGACAAGGACGAGGAGGCGGGCCGCCACAGCAGGAGAGCATCTTGCTCCTCTCCACCACCGGCGCCGTCGTCCGCCAACTTGCCTGCGAGGACTAGGGCAAAGTCCTCGCCATGGCGCGGCCGCGCGATGAGCATGCGAACGGTGAGGCATGTGAACCTCCAGCAGGGGCTTTCCGGCGCGGGGACCATGTGGAGCGACCCATCGACGGCGTCGTAGACGAGATAGAGCATGTGGCCGAAGTCGTGGAGGAAGGTCGTCGTCATGACGACGATGCCTTTGTCGACGGCTTCGATGTTGGTCAGCGGGCTGCCGCCTCGCAGGCCCAGGCAAGAGATCCCCGGCGGCGCGTCGGCGAGGTGCACCCCGATGTCCATGCGCCGGACCGTCTCGTCGGCGTGGGACTGCAGCTGGGGCGAGAACCCGGACGCCGCCTTCTTGACGCACCTCAGAATCTTGAACGGCTGCAGGGCGATCAGGTCTGTCTGGTCGTTGTCATCGAAGTCAGTGCGCACGCGGCGGTGCAGCAGGCAGCCGGGCGGCAAGCTGGAAGCAGTACCCGGCATGGCTGCTAGGGTAGTAGTGGATCTACGGCGGAGGATAGGTTTTCTTTACGGAAGAAGATGACCTACATGGATGGTGCAACGAATTTGTTGGATTTTGTTTTTCCGGTGTTATTACAACTCGATCGATGGGCTACATGGATGTGTGTATATATACGCACACGTGTACGTCGATAGGACATCGGAACAACTAGGGAGCTGACTCGGACTTGATCTCAGCCGAACCGTGCGCCAAGGGATCGGTTAATTTCGGAAGGTCTATTGAACGAACGTTTGCTAGATTCGTTCTTGGCGCAACCCAACATCGTCCGTCCAATACGTGAGCGAATCTCAACGCGAGGACAACCACGCAAACACCCCAAGCGCGGCCGTTCGCTCCTGAGTCAGTCATCACGAGCGAGCTTATTATCTTCTTGTCTTTCTTTTTCAATAAAAGTTTCGATCGATTCATCTTTAATCATGAATCATGACAGCACAACGAAGACCAGAAATAATAAAAATCACATCCAGATCCGTAGACCACCTAGCGACGACTACAACCACTGAAGCGAGCCGAAGACACGCCGTTGTCATCGTCACTCCCTCGCCGGAGCCGGGCAAAACTTGTATCTCTCCGTTCCAAAATAGATGACCCAACTTTGTACTAACTTTGTACAAAGTTGAGTCATCTATTTTGGAACGGAGGGAGTAGTAGACAATCGAGAAGTTGTTGTGCTAAGGCCCAAAGGACTAGCACAGCAGAACAGTAACCGCCGCTAATGAAGAGTAGTGTAGATCTGAAGGATCCTCTTATCATTGTTGCTCCCCATTTCCACCTCTAGAAAGTTGTGGTGGAGGTCGAACTCCATGGTATCCCTTATCTAGCCTTTTTTTTGCATGGGGATATGTGTAGTTATTTTTGTCTTTTTTGTTTCTCTTAACAAACGAACATATAAACTTTAAACTTTGCAGGGCAACAAAACATTCTAATTACAGCATGGAAAAAATCAGTTTTTTTCATGCATCTTAAATACTTAAAATGGCTTTTTTTACTAAAAAATAATCTCATTTTTGTACATTTAAGTTTCTCGGACCAAGAAATCTAAAAGTTTTTTCACCATTGAGATTCTAAAGTTTGTTTGACCTACAAAGTTTGACATCCATATGTTGTTTCATTTGAGAGAGAAAAAGAGAAACTTTCATGTAGTAAGTTAATTGGCTGGCATAAATCTCAAAGGTATGTGGGAAGGGTGAGGATAAGGGGTGCCATGGAGCTTGGCCTACAGAAAATCACTCTCACTTTTGACCACCGCCTCTCTCTCGCATGTTTGTCCCCGACAAAGTTGGAACCTGATAGGCGGTGCCAACGCCGCTCGTCGTGGGGAAGGCCTTCACGGCAAGCACACTCGACATGACGGAGAAGCTCATCCACCATCAGCACTAGCAGCGCAGGCTTAGGAACCACGAGGGGCTCTCGCTCGTTGTTGTCGGCCAGCAAACTTCGCTCTTCATGCTGAGGAGGCCTTCATGACGCACGAGCTTGACACCGCGGAGCAGCTCTTCTGCCATCAACGTGAGCAGGTCATCCTCAGTCACCACAGGGACGAGGGTATATGGTCCGTCGCTGCCGGCCTATCCCGTCCCTCTTTGGGAACCGCAGGCGCCCGGCCCATCGCTGTCCGACTCCCTCACCTGGTTGGACGTTTTAGCTCTCATGAGCATATCCTCTTGGGTGAACAGTAAATTCAAAACAATATCAAACAATTAAAAAAATGATTTCTTTTACACGTTCATCTTTGTATCGAAGGGAAAGTTGTGGTGTACCCCCATAACAATGTATCTTTATCCCCATTGTCCATTCTTGCATCAAAGTTCGTGCAAAAAAACTTTTCTTTTTTGTTTCTCCCAAATAAAAGAACATTAGAACTCGAAATTTCGCAGATCAACATCACACAATTATTGTGATGTGCAGAAAAGTTTTTGGATTTTTTTTTGCACAACATGAATTTTTAAGAATGATATAATTCATTCAAAATTTGAAATTTGACAAATTTATGTTTCATAAAAAGAATCAGAAACACCTTGTACAATGAGTAACACTTGTGTATAGTTGATCCGCAAAGTTTCAAGGTCAAATGTTCTCTTGTTTGGAAGCAACAAACAAAAAAGAAAAATTTCTATACACTGGTATGGGGGTATAAAAAATCCGCACTCCCAAAGCGTGTTTGACAATTTTCATGCGAAACAGACTAGTTGTAGTTCTGATATTTTTTTGTACATGTTCATGTTAGTATCCTCAATTAGTATCTCAGAATTAAGCAAGATCAAATCAGAATCACATGTTATATATGCTATTTGACAGTTTGTAGTTCATCACCAATGACAGATTTTTTTTGACAATTGCATTATTTTTTTCTGAGCATCAAGGGCTTCCGTGGTGTGAAATCACATCAATGTCGTCTTTATCTACACAATTAGTACATTTGAAATTTCCCCTTGGTGTTCTCAAAGAGTTGTTCAGCAAGCAGGGCTCCATTCCCATCCACTCGCTTTATCTCCAAGTTGGCGCTCTGGTAGCAGCTTCCCATGGCAATAGCAGCTTCTGCCGTGGCTCCATACACCAGCCTCTGCATTGCATTGTAACATTCAGCTTGATTGATTGATTGTCGATTAACAAATTAAGCTATACTCTACCAGACGAAGAATGCTAGAGCAAGGGGCGAACCTTGATCCGGGATAGACGAACAGCGCCGAAACACATCGGGCAAGGTTCGCAGGATGCATACATTTCGCAATCCGACAAGTCGATCTTCCCGAGCTTCTTGCAAGCCTAGAGTGAAGGCGAAACACCGGTTATTCGACACAAACGGCCAAACATTGATTGGAAATGAAGTATAGAAACACACTAAGTAACCAAAAATGTATAAACAGCAAGCACCAAGTAGTTGGTGAGGATAGCCTCTGCCCACAGGGCACCTCAATCACCTCTCTTATTGCAGTAACTTCGGCATGGGCGGTTGCATCGGTGTTCTTCACAGCCATGTTATGGCAACTGACCACTACTTGGTCGTTGCGGACCACGACCGCGCCAAATGGGCGCCCATGGCCACGGTCGACCGCTCGGTAGGCCTCTTCTACCGCTATCGATAAGAACTTGTGCTCCCTATCTTGCGCGGCTGTTCAAAGAAGCAAAAGCATAAACAAGTCAGTCTTCTCTTCAACAGTGTTTCTCCAATTGCAGAGACTGACAGAGATAAGCCGGGACTTATTTAGTCAATCAAAAGGTAGAATGATAATAAATAATAAAAATAAAGTAAATCACCTAGGTAGGTGGAGCAACTTATGGAATGTAGAGAGAAATTAGCACACATAAACAAACAAGATCCTCATGAACTCGGAAAGATCGTGCAGGACGACAGCAGACAAAAGATGCTGTCCCTCTCTTGTATGGCCTGCTCTGCGGTTGTGCTGAACCGTCGGAATCCCCAGATTTAACAGACGGAGGAGCTGGAGCTAAACAAGTGCCCGAGGGCTGTTTTGGTACTGGCGATTAAATCCCGCCTCCTTAGTATTGAGCTAAGCAGAGCACAGAACAGAGTAGCAAGCAATCTGACACGCGAGATAACCGGAGCAGAGCGTACCCTTGGCTTCCTCCATGTGAGGGCCGCGGAGGAGGAGGGGAGCGGATCGGCGGAGCGAGCGACGAGGTGCCTCCTGTCGGCCCCGTCCGTCCGTCCGTCGGTCCGTGGGAACGAGGAGGAAAGGAAAGTGCTTGGTGCCAGGTCGTCGCTCGTCCAGTCTGGTGTCAAACTTATAATCTGGGCAACCAGCTGCTCAACATAAAACGTGTCTAGACAAATCTAAGACAAGATTTTTGGAACGAAGAAGATATTATGCAAGCTCATGCTCTAGTGAAGGGAAGCTGTGGTGTGACTCCATAATAACCACTAATATATTGACCGAAAAGATCACTCTAGCGGAACCTTCGGCCCTGTATGTTTGGACTTTTACTTCTGCTTTGGTACATTTTTCACTTTGACAAAAAAAAAACAGAAAAAACTCCTAAATACATGCTTTTTTGTTTTAGATTTTGGCTTATACCATCATATAACAATATTGATTCATAAGTTAGAAGCCAAAGAAAAAGCCCCTATTTAAGAGCTTTTGTGGCCTTTTTGTTAAAATGAAAAAGCTGCAAAAGTAGAAACAAAAACTCAAACAAATAAGGTCTTCATATGGTTTCGGATCATATTTAGATGCTCCAAATCCAGCACACGAGCCTCCATATTTAGATGCCATGGGGCATTGGTTTGGAGGGCGCTCCATCCATCGACCGCTCACGCGGAATGTGATCCCGCGCGGCCCATCGTTTCCTGTGTGCCAATTAATGGCAGCCGTTGCATGTCAACTGCCCATGGCCATTTTTGTCACATTTCCCGCTCATTTCCCCCT
Source organism: Triticum aestivum (assembly GCF_018294505.1). Classification (NCBI taxonomy): domain Eukaryota; kingdom Viridiplantae; phylum Streptophyta; class Magnoliopsida; order Poales; family Poaceae; genus Triticum; species Triticum aestivum. Next base: position 631,443,236 of record NC_057803.1, read on the forward strand.
CCGCCCATGGCTATAAAAAGATCATCGCCATGTTCAATAGCTCATATCCCTTGCCGCCCACAATCGGTCTCGGAGCAGGAGAGGGGCCGTCGTGAAGTGTCATTAAAAATTATATTAAGGATTACAGAGCATCCACTGAAATCTTTGGGTGCTCCACCTCATGCTTAATATGATTTTAAACAAATACAAAATCAAGTTTGATATTTCAATTGTTGTTTGATTAAGATGGAGAAGAAACCGTTCTTAAATTCCCGCCAATGGTTGAGATGTGTAAGCTCCTAATCTAGTGTATTATGTTTGTTTGTATCTCGTAGGTCAATCTAGAAAAAGAGACATGTCACTGATCCATATCCAATATTGATTTTTTGTCTTCACCTTTTTTTTATCTCTACTATTAAAGGGGAACGAGAGTTGGTCGTTGTACGTTCGCCTTCACCCCTGTCCCTCCCCTGTTTGGTTCCCCCTCCTGTACGTCACCCCTCCCCACGTTCCACATTAGCTCAATCAAATCAAATCATACGAAAACCTCAACTAAATCAAAACTTTCCTTGTGTTCCCCTACCCATACCGAAATCACATCTTACCAAAACCTCAACTAAATCAAATGTCCCTTGCCTTCCCCTATCCATACTCAAATCAAAACTTATGAAAATCTAGAATACGGTGGGTGTAAGGTATATGTCAGACACGATTGATGTTGAACCATTTGACAGTTAGCTAGTGTGTGCTAATGGGATATCAACCGATGCAATTAGGTTGCTACTTAGGTGCCTCATTGTTTCAAAAGATCTTCATAAGAAATTAGGAAGATTAAAATCTAAGGGATTTTTCCTACATCCCGTGTTCGATTCACATGATTCAACACTGTAAGGTTTTTAAGGGTTCTTTTACATTGCGCTTCGTCAAAAATTTGGATCCACCCAAATCCCTTGTAAAATATCCTTCGTCTTCCATTATGCAATTAAACACATCAAAATCTCATAGGATTCAAATGAGCAGGACGTTGCAATCATGTGTCAAATCCTTTGTATTTAGAATTCTACAATAGACTATCCTGCAAAAAAAAAGAATTCTACAATAGACCTTTTTTCATGAAACTAATCAAGTGTATGTTTTATGGCGGCACCTTAAACATGATTAATGTGCAAACGTATTTCCTCATACACAAACAATTTTACGCTATAATACTGAAAATTGCTTTTGGATGTTGGGCTCCAATAAGCCCATTTTATTGTTTTTCTTAATATATATATTTGAAGTGTTAATTTTTGTGACTTTTTTGACATGTACATTTAAATATGATCTATGTACCTACAAACTATCATATGCTACACATTTGTAGACATGTGTGCATAAAAAAATTACATGGATTTGAAAACAGCAAACAATATGCACATTGTTTGCTTGAAAATTCATAAATGTGTCTTTTTTTACAGCTCACATGGTAGTATGTCGCAATGAGATTTTATTTTGTAAGAATTATTTGATACTTCCAAATACGAATTTTTATTTTTTGTTTTCTTAAAAAAAGTGCCCACCAGAGCTTGGGCTCTAATACGCCTCTCTCCTGTAAATAATATTTTCTGATAAACCTAGTAATTAGAATACAATACTTTGATTGTTAGAAAGTTTTCGTTGATAGATAGACGGTCACTTGTGAAATGCTAAAAAACATTCATTGTGGATGGAATGTAAGTCACATTACTACGTTTAAGTTATCTGATCTTTATCATTATTTCAGCATATAAAGGAACTCCTTTATTGCAGGGAACTTTTTTAGGGGTATAAAAGTTTTATTGCTCAAAATGCACATGATGTGGGATACAAAATGGATCATGTGATTGGACCAACCAGGCATGTCACCCCTGATCAAGAGAATGTGAAAACTTGGCTTACCTATCGGCGTCGCTATTAGCAGCTCGGCCTTCAAAGGAAGACATACAATTAAATAATTGAGACCTACTATTAATCTCCCTGATAATGTTCCCATGTGCTCCCTGACTGGGGAACTGGTAAAAGACATCCAAAGGGCATCATATCAACTCTTTTGATTGTAGGTTTTACATGGGCCGGGCCGACGAACAAGAGCTAAAATCTTCCAGGCCTATTTAGAGTGACATGCGAATGGTTCTAGCCGTCGTCTTCCTCCTGAAAAAAAAGAGAGAGGCCCAAAAAGTCTATTATCCACTTCACCGGCGGCGGGAAGAGGGTCTTGGACAAGCAGCGGCGGGAGCGGAGACGGTCGGAGGTTGCTCGCCGCCGGCCGCCGCCGAAGCAATGGGAATCAAGGTACTCTCCTCCAGTGGGTTTCTGGCTCGCCGCTCCCGTTTTCGCTCGATTGTGGGTTCTCGATGTGACGGCCTCTCCCTCCCTCACTCTCTCTCCGTCTCTGCGCCTCGCGCGCTAGGGTTTGACGAAGCTGCTGGCGGAGCACGCGCCGAGGGCCGCGGTGCAGCGGCGCGTGGAGGACTACCGGGGCCGCGTCATCGCCATCGACGCCAGCCTCAGCATCTACCAGTTCCTGGTGAGTCGCCGTCGTCCGCCGCCCCCCTCCCGCATGTTGTATTCCGTTCCGCTTGGATTCGGGTGGTGCGAGTTGTGCTGCAACCGGATTAGTTCGGAGATGCCATTCTTCCACTCCGGGGAATGGTTCTGCTTCATGCTTGCTGCCGTTGGGCGATTGATTGCGCTTGGGCTGGTTGGTTCACATGGGAGCATTGTGCGTGCCATGACGCCTGCCAAAAGCTTGAGCATATGCCAACACAATTTTCATCTGGTCTATTTTGTGTAGGAGGCAGGTGGTTGCCAGTCGCTAGCAGCAAAACTGCAATGTTGAGAGTGTAAATTAACAGATACAGTAAATTACCATGTGCAAGCTTTCCATATGTCAGTTGGCAAAATGGGATGCTTATAATACTGTTAGTTTTAGCTCTCCTTATGCTGACAAAAGGGGTTTCTTATTAGTAAAACTTACAGAATTCGCTGGTAAACAATTCCATTTGTGCTACTCCTTTGTTTATTGTATTGTAGGAGCATTTGCCAAACCATGTGGTTAGGCCATCTGCTTGCCTTATCTGCCGTATAATACTGCTTCCCATTTCTCTAGGTTGTGGTGGGAAGGAAAGGAACAGAAGTTCTTACCAATGAGGCCGGTGAAGTCACAAGGCCAGTGAAAATTGTTTGCCCATCCATTTGTTTATCTGAAATGTTGTTGAAGTCATGATGTTTATTATTTTTTCTTTGCGGGGCAAGTCATGATGTTTATTAGCTCATATGGTTTTTTATTTCTAAACTGCAGTCATCTGCAAGGCATGTTGAACCGGACTGTAAGATTGCTTGAAGCAGGAATAAAACCTGTGTAAGTTTGATCCATTTCTGTGGCCGGTTGGTCGCTGTTGATTTCTTGCTTACTGTAATTGACACCGACAGGGTTAACTGCTGAACGTTTATGCCAGGTTTGTGTTTGATGGTGAGCCACCTGACCTGAAGAAAAAGGAACTGGCTAAAAGGTATACACTGAACCATTCCATTGCTTCCATTCTTTACTCTCATTGTCTTGTCTCAACACATGCTTTGACATATGTTCACTGCTTATTAGGTCTTTGAAGAGGGATGATGCTTCGAAAGATCTTCATAGTGCTATTGAGGTGACTTGCTCCTTGCCCTCCTCCTTACTCGTCATGCTTCTGTATTTGTTGTGTTGCTGGACCTCTGAGGTGGCAATTGCATTGCAGGTTGGAGATGAAGATTCAGTTGAAAAATTTAGCAAAAGGACTGTGAAGGTAATTGTCCTACAATTTGGGGAAGGACTGAAGGAGGCAATAATTTCGTGTGTATATGTGTAGATTTAATTCGGATAAAGTACCCTAACATTCATTCTGCCAGTTTGAGCTTTGTCTGCAAACTCAGTATCATTGTCTACCATGTTCTGAAGTGGTTCCAACTTCCAAGCACATGCTAAGGTTTTTTGTTCCTTCTCTTTCCAGATCACAAAAGAACACAACGATGGCTGTAAGAGGCTGTTAAGATTGATGGGTGTCCCTATAGTTGAGGTATCATTAATGCTTTAATCCATTGGTTGCTTCAAATATTTTTGTTGTAGTCGCAGATGAGTTAGTTTCCTCATTGATGTGCTTTTTCAATGCTGAGGAGATTTAATGGAACATTCAGAATCTTTTGCATATAAAGAAGTAATCACCAGGTTTTCACTTCAGAAAAAAGAATCACCTTGCTTGGGAGGCCTTAAATCTGCCTCAAATCTAAGTTCTCTTAAGTGTAGGCTGATAATGTTTTCTCAGTCAAGTGTAGGATTCTAAGTTTTAAGCCTAGAAACTGTTCAGGCATGTTCAGCTTGCAACCTTGTCTATTCAGGTCAGCTTAGGCGTAAAAGAAAGGCTTGACCTTATCACATGAAAAAATGGGACATTGGATGCATACCACATGAGTAGTGATACCTTGGCAATCAGCAGATGTTCCCCGTGATTTAGGAAATATCACGAAAGGAAAACAAACTGGATTGGGCTCTGCTTCTCATCGAGTGAAATTCTTCTAAATGAACAGCATGCCGTACTAAGATGCAAGCATATTAGCTGGCTTTCATGAGCTTTACTGTTTTATGTATATACCTAATCACTTTGTCTGAATAATTATGCAGGCACCAGGTGAGGCAGAAGCACAGTGCGCATCACTTTGTAAGAACCATAAGGTGCATCAGACAAACGATTTTGGAACAACTCTGTATCTTTATTACCCAAGTAGCATGACTTAACTGTATTTCATTGGGAGTGCCAGGCACATGCTGTCGCTTCAGAGGATATGGACACACTGACTTTCGGTGCTCCAAGGTTTCTTCGCCATGTAACTGACCTTAGTTTTAAGAAATCTCCTGTAACAGAGTTTGAAGTGCCAAAGGTAAATTCTTCTAGTTTTTATCTAATGTTTTTTTTTCATCTGAATATCATGGCTACTCTTCACTATTTGACAGGTTTTGGAGGAACTTGGACTAACAATGGGTCAGTTCATCGACTTATGTATTCTTAGTGGATGTGACTACTGCGAGAATATTAAAGGTTTACCTGCATCATATGTTTCCTTACACACTTCTGATATTAGATTGAGTCCACAGTATGATGTAGCTCTTCATGATTTGCTTAAATAGTTGCACGGCTCTGAAAATATTAAAGCTGTTTCTCTTTATTAGTTGCTCATGTCATGCATGGACACAATATACTCAATATACACAATATACTTAAATAGTTGATTCATAATACTCCCTCTGTCCCAAAATAACTGTCGTTGATTTAGTACAACTTTGTACTAAAGTTGTACTAAATCAACAACACTTATTTTGGGACGGAGGGAGTATATTGTTTGCGTTCACCATATATGATTTAAAATGCATGCTCCTGTCAACTAAAAAGTGAATTAGTGTCAGTTGAATTTTGGTTTTGCTTATATTGCAGCGAAATTGGGTGCTGTTTATGTTGTTTCCATTTTTGAATCTTGACAAATCTTCATTATACATTAACAAAATGGGTCCAAAACCCACAACCATTTTAATGTTTGTCGGACTTTGGTCTTGGTTTGAATAGGTATTGGGGGACAAAGAGCCTTGAAACTCATACGTCAGCATGGTTGCATAGAAGAAGTTGTGCAAAATCTTCACAAGAGGTATGCTTATCCTTGCTAGTGTTTTATGTTGGCAGCAAAATATTAAGACACTCTTTTTGCAGTCCATCTATTTAACTGTGCAATCAAACTCCTCATTGAGAAAACTATGTAATTGAACACTAGGCACACATTTTGAATGATAATAATGATGTTCCAATGTTGTTTTTTCATCTGAGCATGCTAAAACACTGATAAAGCCTTTCAATGTAACCATGTGGCCACTGTGTCCATCAACATACATCCTAAACAGCTTCTGTCACCATCCTGCACTCTCGAACTACTCCTGTTGCCATTTCGTGGTGCTTCATGAGCTATGTTCTGGTGCTATGCCACTGTGGTGTTCCTGCATATGTCATGCCACCGTATTGCTCCTGTGCTGCCGTTCTCTCTGACCCTGCCTTGTGCTGTTTGCATCCAACCCCAGATTCATGGCGTCAATGGGGCTGATTTGTCCGGTATCTGGCATGTCTTGACTTTTGATGACTAGTTTGTGATGAATGCACTGTAGTTTTTTGTATAACATAACATTTCGGTGGGCAATTGTTTATTACTCTTGATGTCAAGGTGGTAGTTAATTCTCAGTTTTGTCGAGGCAATGAAATTTAAATTTTGACCAGAACTTTGAATTTCTCGGGCTTTGCAGTAGACAACTATGTCTAGTTTTGACAAGGTACTCCCAAGTAATCTAGAAATGTTAGGTTTTACTTAACACACTCATATGATCCATAGGTACACTGTTCCAGAAGATTGGCCTTACCAGGAAGTTCGGACCTTGTTTAAGCAACCTAATGTTTGTACAGAAATTCCAGATTTCCAGTGGACCTCAGCAGACAAAGAGGTTATGCTTGATAACTCATATCATACGGTCCATATTTTTCCACAAGCTGATAGTTGCTTTCTGTTTCCAGGGCCTTGTGAATTTTCTGGCATTTGAAAACAGTTTCAGTTCTGATCGAGTGGAAAAGGCATGAATGCATCTTTATTTCATCTGAGCACTCTTATTTAATCTCTTGTAATTTGAATTATAAAATTGTTGATTTGTTGACACAATGTTTGTATGTTTATTCATTAGGCAGTAGAAAAGATAAAGGCTGCTAGCGATAAATATTCCCCAGCAGGGCGGTAAGTGTAATCTGCCTTGTATCTCATGGATAAACTCATAAAGATTGATGCACCTATAAGATAATTATTTTATTGTATCAGAGCGAAGCTTTTGACACCAGTAGCTAACCTATCAGGATCTACAGAGAAGGTATGGTGCTAGTCCCCTAGACTTATTATTTGTCTCACATGGTTCAAATTGACTTCCCTTCCTTCTTAGTAGGGTAGTTTCACATTTTTTACAGAAAAAATAATGCATCATAAATCTCTCTTCTCTCTCTCTCTCTCTCATATACAATATTACATACTGCTTTAGTATCTACAGTCCGTGGAAGTTACCACTGGATGTGTCCATTATGAATGGTTTTATGAAAACATGTCGGCAAATTAGTTTGAGCAACTGCTTCATCCCTTTTTGTTTCCTTCCTTGCGGCCCATTATTATTTGCATTCAAGTGAGCCCTCTCTGTAGATGGACTCGCGGCACAGTGAAATAGGTGTTCATGAATGGGGCAAATACCGCTCAGGGTGAGCAAGCCCATGAAGATGGGATACTATAATACAGAGAAATGTACCATTAACTGAGGGTGAAAAGTTCCGATGGGAGAAGCTAAATTCTTCTTGCTTTGGTAATAAGATGTCCTTTTGAAACCGAAACCGTAATAAGTGTTGAGCCTCTTTTATCTAGTGTCCCAAACAATAATAGCCAATTCAGACTCATGTATATCTGCTAAGACACTTTAGAATTGAACAATTGATCCCGCAATTTTTGTTTTTGTTTGAACAATTGAAGGCTAACAATTAAATGCCGCACAAAGTAACAATAGTGCAGACAAAATGTATCTATCCGTGAATTGGGCTCCGCTCACACATGCGGTGTTCTTATCCACGATCCCATGTGGTTAACCTGCTGTGCACTGCCTGGCTTACCCACACAGAGGCATGCAGCCAACTCCATGACACCTCGCAGATTATTTATGCAACTTTGATGGACACAAGTTCTCAGTTGGTAGATTGTCTCTTCAGATATTTGTTTTCTTCAAGTATTCGTCATTTCTTCTGGCGTGGAGTAGCTGAGTGTTGGGTTATTACCTAATTTTCTTTCTGATTTTTCTGGGCATGTTTTGAATTTTATGTGGTTGGATAGGAATATATTGATATCCAGTCGTGTACAATTCTGAAAACCAAGAAGCACTGTAATGCTGATCCTTATCTTATCCGCTCGTATTTTACTGGATAACAGGAATCCAAGTGCGTTTTAGGTGCTTCAGGACAAGGTCTGAGGAGCAGGACTGCTATACAAGTATGCAGTAGCTCAAGCTCTGGTTTCAGATATGGTAGTTCTAGTTCAAAGCCATTGGTGCTGGGAAGGCAATCAGGAGTTCATGTGAAGCCTCCCACCTTTTCTTTCATCTAAATCTGGAGTTGCTTTGGTTCTCAAGATTACCTAGTGAAGCTGTGGCCAAGCTACAGGAAGAATAGATGGCCACTTGGAATATGTCAAGTGAATGCTATGGTTGTAATTTAGGCTTGTCTTGTAATCTAGAAAATTAGCTTCAATGCTTCAACTTATTCACTTCTAACGCTGCTTCCTGCTAGAGTGTCGCATGGTGGCCAGCAAGTATTTGGTCGCCTTTTGGCTATAATATGGAAAATTGTCAGCGAGCCGGTGTTTTCGCTGAAAAAAATATACATATACCCCTTGCATTATCCTGAACTGGAGTATATGTTTTGTTAAAATGCGTGCTATGTTGATCATATAGGTTTTCAGATTCTGCACGATCTTTTCATGGAGCAGAGGTTGTACAGTAGCCTTCCATGGTCATGATATTCAGAAAATCTGAGAAGTATCATTTGAACCGCAAAACTGGAACGTATCTTTGATGTTGGCTGTGCCATTTGGGTTATTATTGGATTCTTAACAAGTGGAGCCTTGGAAATCCTGATGACATCCGTGCCATTTGGTTATGCCACATGATATGCTCAAATATGTATTAAGTTGGAGCCTTGGAGATGTCTGATTTGCCATATCTTATATTCTTGTTCTGTCCCATTCTGTATGACTTCAACATAGGCGGCTGGGAAACAACTACACTTGGAAGGGTACCAATCACCGCCAAGTGGGTATATTCCTCATGTATGCAAAAATCCAGGGTATTTGATACAGATGCTGTAATATTCTCTGGTTCTTCCAACTCGTGCTAAATAATCTCATGCCACTTTTGTAGGAACCGGGAGGTTCTGGCTTGTGGGCACATGAGAGCCTTGAGATTTGAACACTAACCTGTTTTCTTCTGTAGGAAAGTGGCATCCTTGACCTGATGGAAAGTTGGAGACAGACATCAAATTGGCTGCGGATCATTCTGAATGCTGGATTTCATGCCATCAGTCTACCAAAGCATCTGAGCATCTGTTCTGTTCTGTATGTTACCAACTTGGCCTGCTGCTATAAATATAGCACCAAATCTACCAGGTTCAACACCATTCATTGCCTCATTGAAAGCCTTCCATTGTTTATTGTCGCAAGGTAACCGACTCTTTTGGCTTTCTGCAAGTGTTTTTATTTTCTTTATTCATATGTTCGCTGGAGCCAGTATATGTTCAGGCTAATCATGCTGGATTGAGGTGTCATGGTAGATGTATTAACACTTAGGTAATATCAGAAATTCAGAATATACCTTCCACTGGGTGTGAATAATATAGTGAGATGTACATTACAATGTCTATGTCAGATGTTAGTACCAAAGTTCAGCCATTAAAATATTTTTGCTGAGTTGTCTGATTTTAGAGCAAAGAGAATGTCTGCCGTGCTTGTTTTATACCTGGCACACTACATAATTTATTTTAGTTAATCTTCTGGGGAATATGTTATTGCTTTCTCATGAACTGCTTATTGTTCTTTCAGGTTGCTATCTGATTGTGTTATTTCATTTAGCAACTGCCTCTGCTTTTGACTGTAGAAGATGGCTGCTATTGTTGAAGTTCCCACTCCTAAGTATGAGTGCTTGCTATTTGGTATGTACCGTGCTTTTATAAATCTGAAGAGTTGTTTGTTTAAATTATTTGTTCTTATTGTTTTGTACACTCCAGTAAAAGCTGTTCACTATTTGCGACTGCAGATTTGGATGATACACTGTATCCTCTTAGTGCTGGCATCAATCTTGCTTGCCGCAAAAATATTCAAGGTGTGAATAATAAGTCATTTTTTCAGTATCTTCCTACTTTATGAATCGTTATGTTTTTATAAATGATTGGAGAGATTAACTTTGAAATTTTGGCTACCAGATTACATGTGTGACCATCTGCAAATTGAAGAAAGCCAGATTGCAGAGATGTGCCTGAAACTTTACAGGGAATATGGCAGCACAATGGCTGGTCTTAAGGTACAATTTGTATTCATTTATTGTTTTCCACGGAAGAGCTTATGTTTTCCTCCTAATCATACGTCTGTTAATTCTCTGCAGGCACTAGGTTACGAGTTTGACAACGATGAATTTCATGCAAATGTTCATGGTAGACTGCCATATGATAATCTGAGGCCTGACCCTGTTTTGAGGACCCTTCTACTTTCCATTCCGCGGAGAAAAATAGTAAGCGAATTTACCACAGTTTATTTGCTCTTGTAATTTAAAACATAACACCTTGCATTAGCAATTAATTTGGAAAAACTTGCTTGTTGTAGATATTTACAAATTCGGATAAGGTTCACGCGGAGGAGGTTCTGCGCAGGTTGGGTTTGCAGGATTGCTTTGAGGGCGTGATATGCTTTGAGACACTGAACCCACCACCAGCCATGCCGGAGGATCCTATGGCGCTCTCTGGTGAACCGTCTTCCGACGTGGATGATCTCTACGGATCGGATGGCAGACCTAAATCACCCATCCTGTGCAAACCCACCATTGAATCCATGGAAGCCGCAATTCGGATTGCAAATGTCAATCCCAACAAGACGGTATGAAACAACCCCTATTAGTACATGGCCAAGACCACCCCCTAACAACAATAACAACCTGATAGTTTTTATTTCAAAATAATCAGATCTTCTTCAATGATAGCATCCGGAACATCGCTTCAGGAAAGGCTGCGGGCTTCTACACCGTGATTGTAAGATCGCGTCACGCATAATTCCAAACTAGACGTGCTTCCACGTCCAGGGAAAATGTTACACCTGTAACTCTTGTGAATTTGCTGCAGGTTGGCAGGTCAACACTCGTTCCAGGGGCTGATCATGCACTGGAGAGCATCCACAACATCAAGGAGGCGTTGCCGAGATATGGGAAGTCCACGACTGGTCAGAATCTGATGCTGTTCCTGCTTCTGCTGCGGTAGAAACATCAGTTATTGCTTAATGTTGTGTTCCCAATGGATTGGCTACCATCGGAGAATGGAATGTTGCATCACAGGTGCCAAGCATGGACCTGTTTAACAAAGAGTAGCATTGTATTCTCGACCTTCATACGCTGATACACCTCAGAAATGCCGCCTCTCCGGTGAAGGGTGAAAAAGGTACCAGAGTATCCCCAAAAAGTACAAGAGTAAACATATATTTTCATATGGGCAATAGACTTGAATGTCAATAAACACTTTTTTGCTTGTTGCAAAACCCACTTGCTTGCATGTAATGCTATCTTGAAACAAATGCCTCAACGGTTAAAGGGAACATAGGGGTCATAGTGGCCATCTTCTCTCCATCAAGAAAAGTAAGAGGAAATTTATATCTGGTAAATCAACAGTTCGATGACCATCCAACATACTCCCTCTGTAAACTAATATATGAGCGTTTAGATCACTAGTGAGAATAGGGAATAGGTTCCAGGCTTCCAGCACGTTAAGCATGAGATGAGAAAGAGTCTACAGCTTGCATCCTCTCCACAGATAATATTCTTGCTGCACCAAGGAGCATTTCTTATCTGGAAGAAACAAAGCCCATATGATTTTAATCATGCCCGGCAACCACTCTGGAACGGCCACCTTGCATCTAGGACGTACGCCAAACCAGTTCACCATAAGTGTTATAAATAAAGCAATCAACCGAAGGATACACCAAACATATATTGCTGATTTTCGTGACACAATCTTCAATGCCACTTTGTTGAATGCCATACACCAGCTTGATGGTCATTCTTTTAAGCACCGGCGCCCATCTGAATATAGGAGTATTTGTGATGGAGTCAATCTCAGTGTCTTCTCTGAAGTTGTTGATTTCTACTTCTTCAAGAAGAGTCAAGGAGATACTTTGGCTCCTCCAGTTCTTGGGCTCATCACAAAGACAATTTTCATGAAATTTTGATGTTTGTGACTTCTAGAACATGAAAAACGTTAGAATGCATTTTGAACAAGTAAGTATGTGTAAGATATATAAGCAGCATGGAGAAATACCTGGCACCATGCTGGTAGTATAACCTTAAGCCCCTGTATAGCTGTTCGAATTGATAAGTAAATAGGCAGTTTTTCGATTAAATTAATCCATGAATAAATCATGAGCATAACATGGACAACATTGATAACACATTGATTACGATCTAACAGAGCATGTACTACGCACATAGTAGAAACATCTACACATATCGCTAGTACTGCTACAACAGAAAGAAAACACAAGAGGGATAAGCGATGTATACACTCCAATCGGCCACGCGGTGGCGGTTGCGGTGACAGCAGCCGCGGCATCCTCGGCGGCCTTCTTGTCGGCCTCAGCCTTCTCAGCGGCGGCACGGTCGGTGTCGGTCGACATGGTGATGACGAAGGTGGTGCGGACATAGATGAACAGAAGCGAGCAGTCGCGTAGTCGCTACCCAAAAACCTAATCGCCCCTCTCCCGTACAGGATCCGGAGAGGCGGGGTTTCGGAGGCCTGCTCTCCCGTCAACCGTGTACGCGGTGAACGGGATGGAGTCGCCGACGGCAGCAGCAGCAGAGGAACAACGTGGGCGTGGAAGCGGAGATGGAGATGCGTTCTGTTTTTCGCGGCGGCTAGGGTTGGCAGTGCCCCACATATATATGTGCGACCGCGCGTGGAGAGACGTGGGCTGAACCCACGTCCAAGTCGGTAGCCCATGATCCTACGTCTCAAATCGTGGCCCTACCTGTCAAAGACTCTCCGTTCCTGACCGGCAAAAAGAAGCACATAGGAGTGAGCTCGGCTCGGCTCAACCCGCGGCGCGCCGCGTCGCGTCGTGACGAGGCGTGGCGAGGCGAGCGGAGGAGGAGGAGTGTGCGAGGGCCTCATCTCTTCTCAAACTCCAATAGCACGAGGGAGAGAATCCCTTATAAACCACTCCAACTCTCCTTCTACTTCCGGGGTGGGACTAAACTTTCCACCACCTTGTTATGCCACCTACATGGGCCCTTAGAGATTAAATCTGAAATTGTCATATGGGCTCTAGGCCCATCTCATATTTCAACAATCCCCCACCAGATCTCAGGGGCCCACTTTGTCCTTTGTTCCAAACGCTGTTTTAATATACCAGCATCTCAGTGGAGACCGATTAAGGTTGAGCTCCACCTAGACCAAGTAGCTACACTCCTTCAGAACTGAACAATGGACTATGCCTTGAATTGTCAGTTTGGCGTCAAGAAGTTTCACCACAAGTCTCACTGATACGAGGCTGCCGAAGGCCGACCCCTCGGGTGGAGCATATTAGTCACACTCCTGGCCTGTTCATGAGCTTGCTAGAGATCACCCCAATCTCATAGACTGTGACCAGCAGTCGGGCTCATATAGGTGTGTTCCTCCAAAGATCGCTCTGTAGGATAGCATCTTGCTTATACATATAAGCCTTGGAACACATTAAGACAATAGTCATCCTTCCATACAATTTCCGAGAGTATTGCATCTCCAACGGAGTGGGTTAGTAAAGTTACTCCCCTCAGTTCACCACTGGCTTGTTTTCCCAGGTCCTACTTCACGGGATCTCCGATCACATAGGTTGGGTTACTACCATGGCAACTCATGTGGGTCTCATACCCATCTCCCTTGATGCGCTATCTATCACAACACGTGATAGCCCTTTAGTAAAGGGATCTGCCAGATTCTTAGCCGTTTGAATATAATCCAACGCTATCACTCCGGAGTTCCTCAATTTTCTGACAGCTTTCAATCTCATTCTTATGTGTTTGTTGGACTTCATGTTGTCCTTTGAACTCTTCACCTTGACAATAACTGTTTGATTGTCGCAGTTTATAAGGATGGCCAGAACCGGCTTATCAACCACTGGCAAGTCCATCAACAGATCTCGAAGCCATTCTACTTTGCCACCCGATGTGTCTAATGCTGTTAATTCTGCTTCCATTGTCGATCTTGTTAAGATCGTTTGGTTGCAAGATTTCCAGGAAACAGCACCACCTCCAAGAGTAAACATATACCCAGTTGTTGCCTTCATCTCATCAGCATCAGAGATCCAATTCGCATCACTATACCCTTCAAGTACCGACGGGTATCCGGTATAGTGAAGTCCATAGTTCATAGTACCTTTCAGATAGCGCATAACCCTCTCAAGAGAACGCCAATGTACATCACCCGGTTTGGAAACAAATCGGCTCAGTTTGCTAATAGCAAATGCGATGTCAGGCCTCGTTGCGCTTGCTAGATACTGGAGTGAACCAACAATCTGAGAGTATCTCAATTGATCTATAGCTGTGCCTTTAGACTTTCGAATCAGCACACTAGAATCATATGGTGTTTGAGATGGTTTGCAGTCCGAATATCCTAAGCGACTCAACACCTTCTCAACATAATGGGATTGAAGAAGTGTAATCCCACCCTCATCATCTCTCAATAGCTTGATGTTCAAGATAACATCAGCCACTCCAAGGTCCTTCATCTCAAAGTTCTGAGATAGGAAAGACTTAACCTCCTTGATCAACTTGAGATTAGTCCCAAATATCAGTATGTCATCAACATACAAACATAGTATAACTCCTTTGCCCCCACCATAGCGATAATATACACATTTGTCGGCCTCATTAACAACAAAGCCAACAGATGTCAACGTTTCATTAAACTTGCCATGCCATTGCTTAGGCGCTTGTCTCAGGCCATACAAAAATTTCACCAACTTACACACCTTTCCTTCCTGACCATCCATCACAAAGCCATCAGGCTGTTGTATATAGATTTCCTCCTTTAGCTCTCCGTTCAGAAAAGCCGTCTTAACATCCATCTGATAAATAAGAAGGCCATGCGAGGCCGCCAGCGAGAGTAATACTCGAATGGTGGTCAGTCTGGCCACAGGTGAATAAGTGTCGAAGAAATCTTCTTCTTCTTTCTGGGCGTAGCCCTTGGCCACAAGCCTAGCCTTGTACTTTTCTATCGTACCGTCGGGCCTAAACTTCTTCTTGAACACCCACTTGCATCCCAATGGTTTGCAACCATAAGAACATTCAGTAAGCTCCCAAGTCCCGTTAGCCATGATGGAATCCATATTGCTACGGACCGCATCCTTCCAGTAGTCAGCTTCTGGAGATGCATACGCTTCTGAAATAGAAGTGGGATTATCCTCCACGAGGTATATGAAGAAATCATCACCAAAGGTCTTTACAGTCCTTTGTCTCTTGCCCCTACCAAGGGTTTCCTCATTATCCTCCTCAGGATTTTCATCATGTGTTTGATTATAATATTCCATCGGAATGGCAGGTTCAGGAGTCTCCTTAAATTCCTGTCTAGAAGTGCTTTGTACATCTCTCATGGGGAAAAATGTCCTCAAAGAATGTAGCATCTTTAGACTCCATAATTGTACCGACCTTCATGTCAGGTACCTCAGATTTCACTACTAGAAATCTATAGCCAACACTATTCATAGCATAGCCCAAATTAACACAGTCCACAGTCTTTGGTCCAAGCTTACGCTTTTTGGGGATCGGCACATTAACTTTCGCCAAGCAGCCCCAAGTACGTAAGTACGAGAGTGTTGTCCTTCTCCTGGTCCACTTCTCATAAGGAGTGATCTCGTTATCCTTTGTCGGAACTTTATTCAGGACATGACATGATGTCATTATAGCCTCCCCCCACCATGCCTTGGATAAACCCGACGTATCTAACATGGCGATAACCAAATCAGTTAGAGTATGGTTTTTCCGCTTGGCAACCCCGTTTGACTGGGGTGAGTAGGGAGGCGTCCTCTCGTGAATAATGTCGTGTTTCGCACAAAAGGCATCAAACTCTTTCGAGAAGTACTCTCCACCACGATTTGATCGGACTCGTTTAATTTTCTTTTCAAGTTGATTCTCAACTTCTGCCTTATAGATTTTG
This sequence comes from Triticum aestivum, assembly GCF_018294505.1. Taxonomy (NCBI): domain Eukaryota; kingdom Viridiplantae; phylum Streptophyta; class Magnoliopsida; order Poales; family Poaceae; genus Triticum; species Triticum aestivum. The sequence goes on from NC_057803.1 coordinate 631,459,255, forward strand.
AAGTAGTGTAGAGCCTCATCTTTAGTATTTAACAGATACACATAGCAATATCTAGTGGAATCATCTATCAAAGTCATGACATATTTCTTTCCACCTTTAGTCAACACACCATTCATCTCACAACAATCAGAATGTATGAGTTCTAGTGGCGCCAAGTGTCTCTCCTCTGCTGCCTTGTGAGGCTTGCGAGGTTGCTTAGATTGCACACACGAATGGCACTTAGAACCTTTGGCTAAAGTGAAACTCGGGATTAAATTTGATTTTGCTAGCCGCGTCATAACGCCGAAACTAATGTGACAAAGACGTGAATGCCAGACTTCAGATTCATTAACACTCCAATGAATATTGTTCACGGCTTTATTGCATAGATCTGCAAGAGAAAGGAGGAGCATGCCTCTGCATTCATAACCCTTTCCAACAAATAGTCCATATTTCGTAACAACTAATTTATTAGACTCGAATACCAACTTAAATCCTTCTCTACATAGAAGGGAGCCACTAACGAGGTTCTTCTTGATGGCGGGGACATGCTGCACGTTCTTCAGCTGCATGATCCTTCCCGAAGTAAACTTCAGATCGACCGTACCAACACCAAGAACAGAAGCACTCGCGCCATTCCCCATCAGTACAGACCCGTGACCCGTGGCCTGGTAAGAAGAAAACAATGAAATGTCAGCACACACATGAACACTGCACCTTGTCGACCCACCAATCGGTGGACGGCCAAACTGAAAATACAACAAATAAATTACTGTACCCAGATGCACCACTCTCATTATTGCTCACAATCATATTGACAGACTTGGAATCCTGCCCTTGCTTCTTGTACTTGTTTGGACACTTGTTGACCCAATGTTCAACCGAACCACAAGTAAAGCAGCCCTCATCCTTCTTGTTCTTCTTGAAGGTCTTCTTACCCTTCTTTTTAAAGTCGGCACTCTGTTGGACAACGTTCTTTCCCTTGGGCTTGTGGGAATTGGAGTTCTTCTGATGCAACATATTGGCCACAGAAGTTCCTTCGACCCCTTTTTCGTGCAAGTCCTTTGCCCTTGAATTCTGCTCAACACTCAGATGGCCAATGACATCCTCCATAGAGAATTCACGCCTCTGATGTTTTAGAGTGGTGACAAAGTTCCTCCAGGAATTGGGGAGCTTAGCGATTATGCAGCCCGCGACAAACTTGCCCGGTAACTCGCACTTAAGAAGCTCAAGCTACTTAACAATGCATATTATCTCATGAGCCTGCTCCAATATAGGACGGTTTTCAACCATCTTGTAATCGTGAAACCGCTCTATAATACACATCTCGCTCCCTGCATCGGCAGCCCCGAACTTAGATTCGAGTGCCTCCCACAAGTCCTTGGCAGACCGTACATGCAAATATGCGTCAACCAGCTTATCTCCAATCACGCTCAGAACTGCCCCGAGGAACACGACAGTGGCCTCCTTGAATGCCTTCTCCTGTTCAGGAGCGATCGCTCCTGTGGGAGTCACACCGGCAACCCAGAACACGTTCATGGCCGTGAGCCATAAGGTGGTTTTAGTCTGCCAATGCTTAAAGTACATCCCCGTAAACGGGGACGGTTTCAGTGCAGCAGCAAAACTAGAATTCAAAAAACTCCTACACAAATTAGGTTTTTGGATTGATAAGTAAATAGGCAGTTTTTCGATAAATTAATCCATGAATAAATCATGAGCATGACATGGACAACATTGATAACACACTGATTACGATCTAACAGAGCATGTACTACGCACATAGTAAAAATATCTACGCATATCGCTAGTACTGCTACAACGGAAAGAAACACGAGAGGTATAAGCGATGTATACCCTCCAATCGGCCACGCGGTGGCGGTTGCGGTGACAGCAACCATGGCATCCTCGGTGGCCGTCTTGTCAGCCTCGGCCTTCTCAGCGGCAGCACGGTCGGCGTCGGTCGACATGGTGATGACGAAGGTGGTGCGGACGTAGATGAACAGAAGCGAGCAGTCGCGTAGTCGCTACCCAAAAACCTAATCGCCCCTCTCCCGTACAGGATCCGGATAGGCGGGGTTTCGGAGGCCTGCTCTCCCGTCAACCGTGTACGCGGTGAACGGGGTGGAATCGCCGACGACAGCAGCGGCAGAGGAACGACGTGGGCGTGGAAGCGGAGATGGAGATGCGTTCTGTTTTTCGCGGCGGCTAGGGTTGGCAGTGCCCCACATATATATGTGCGGCCGCGCGTGGAGAGACGTGGGCTGAACCCACATCCAAGTCGGTAGCCCATGATCCGACGTCTCAGATCGTGGCCCTATCTGTCAAAGACTCTACCGACGTCTCAGACTGTGGCCCTACCTGTCAAAGACTCTCCATTCCTGACCGGCAAAAAGAAGCGCATAGGAGTGAGCTCGGCTCAATCCCACAACCCGCGGCGCGGCGGGACGAGGCGGAGTGCGCGAGGGCCTCATCTCTTCTCAAGCTCCAATAGCATGAGGGAGAGAATCCCTTATAAACCACTCCAACTCTCCTTCCACTTCCGGGGTGGGACTAAACTTCCCACCACCTTGTCATGCCACCTACATGGACCCTTAGAGATTAAATCTGAAATTGTCATATGAGCTCTAGGCCCATCTCATATTTCAACACGAATGTGATACATCCCAAGGAGACGTAACATCAATGCTCCAAAAGCATGCCCCTCTGTATTGAGATTTAGCTCCAATGTAGAAAAGTTGGTAACGGAAAGCTTGTTCATCTCATGCGCAAAGTTCAGCAGCGCTACATCCGAATGAGAATGATTCTGCAAAACGACATCATAGTTATTAGGCATCAATCGTCGAATTAACTGATGCAACAAAAAATCTAGTAGATTCAGAAAGAGGACAGACAAGAGACATACATGGACAAATATGTCCAAGATCAGGACATGAATGCGAGAGGGCTTCGAACATGCGCCTTCTTGGTCGTTCTTGTTGTTGAGCACCCCATCTTTGTATTTGTAGCTCTCTCTCGTCACTAACCTCAGCCTCTCGAGCAACCAAAAATCAGACACAAGAGGCCACTGTGCAAACAAGCGTGTCAACAAGACCTTCTCCACCATTGGTGCCGAGATGGACACGTTTAGGTCAGCGTTGGCCAGGACCTTCAGCTTCAGTTGCTTAAGCAGCGGAGTCCCAATGTCAATGCTCCGGCATTCCGTGTCTCCATAAGCCTCAAGGTCAAGCTCCTCTAGCGAGGTCGAGTAGACTACAATGCTGTGTGTATGATTATCCTTGGTTGCCTTGAGAACGCGCAAGCGGGGGCATCGGGCGACCAATGTGGCAAGGGCGGCTACGGTGCAACCGTCGAGGGACAGCCTCTCGAGTGCGGGGAACTCGCCCGCCGGTGGCAGTGTGAAGCGGACGGAATTCAAGCTCATTTTGATTGCCGTGGTGCGACGGAAGCTGGGCAGGTCGACATTATAGCACTCATGGTAACTGTCGTCCGTGAGGACGAGCTCCTGGGGAGAGAATCTTGCCATGGCACCGAGAAAGGAGGCGAAGCGAGCGGCGCCAATTTTGTACTTTCTACGAATAGTGACGTAGTTGAGGCAGAGGAGAGACACGACAAGGCCGAGCACGGCAGCCGCTTCAAGGGAGGCGAGCGCCGCGATGAGCGAGTCTGGATCGGCGTCGCGAAAGGTGACGCTGAGCACACGTAGGCGTGGCGCGGCTGAGTATGGTGCCAAGGTCGACAATGTTGCCGGAGAGGGTCAACCTCTCGAGCACGGGGAGCTCGCCTGTGAGCGGCGGCTTGAGGCGGAGGTGACGCATGTCCAGTTCGATCGATGTGGCCCGGCGGAAGCACGGCATGGGATTTCGAGGGGGAGGTCTGGTTTTACAGGAGAAGGCTGCGGGAGGACGAAGACGAGCTCCTCCGGTGAGAGGCGCGCGGCGGGGAGAGCGACGCTGGCGAGCGCCGCTTCGATCTTGCTGATGGGGACGTCGCGGAAGGTGAGATTGGGGAGACGGGCCCAGAGGCCGCGCCACCGGCGCGAGAGAACACCGGTGCGCGCGGCGTCGCGGGCGCTGCCCAGGCGCAAGAGGATCTGGATGAGCATGTCTTCGGGGAGGGAGCTGATTCGGTCATCTCCTTCTGGACCACAAATCGGGAGAGCTCGGCGGTGGCGGCGGCGGCGGCGGCGAGCGCCTGAGGCCATCACAAACGATATCGAGAACGGGAACAACTCCACTCCGTGGAGGCGTGTGGAGAAAAAAAACTTCTTGTACGCGTCGGCCAAACCCAGATTCCAAGCCCGGACACGGCCCATGAAGCAATATATTTCCATCTTTCTTCTCTCGGGCACTTCGGATAGGACAAGGTACCCAACCCTATTGTCTCAAAAAAAAAAGGTGCCCAACCCTAAGTTTTTTTTAAAGTAAGTGCCACACGTTTGGCACGAAACAATTCCGCCCTAAAGTGTTGGTAAGTTTAGTTACCCAAGAATGGTAAAGCATAACAACTTTCTGTTTGGATGGCAAGTTTCAGTGTTTTTTGATTTTCTTTCCTCGGATGACAATTTTAGTTGTAAAAAACGTAACGGCGGCGTTACTTCATGCCACACGTGTGGCACTTATTATTTAGAAAAAAATATCAACCCCAAGTTTAGCATAACGATACCTATCCCTCTGTTAGGGTTTTACTCCTCCCGACGGTGCTTTGCTCTCCGTCGTGGAGATCTTCGATCCCCTGCCTTCTCCGACACTATTATCGGCCTCCTGGCCAGCGCGAGGAGACTTTAGGGTTCTCCGTGTCACACTTCTGTTTCCTTTGTCTCACGATATATGTTGTCGTCCTAGTGATGTTGACCTCAAAACTGGATTATCTCATAATCCTTGTGGCATGGCCATGCTTATCCAGGTCCACGAGGGACCTAGAGTATATCTTCTAGATCGGAGGGCAAATCCCATCCTGCTTGACAATGTCTCGCGGCATGAGTCTGGACAAGCCCGAAACTAACCTTGGTAACTACCCATTTATGGAGAGTAACGTTCGGTCGGCCTAAAGCAGGTGGGTCACCACCTCAAGTCCATGCGCCAACTCAGATTTTAGGACATAGAACATATGTTGTACTAGAGACTCACAGATGACCTATCGTTGCGTCTCATTGTTGAGTCTATCTGACCTGGCATCCATCCCAGCTCGGATCCGGTCACCCGTACCTGACCTCAGATCCAATCAGGTCCATGTAGTCCGGTTAGCATCAAATGCTCCGTGACTAGTGGAGATAAAGTCATCCATGTGTTGCATGCTAGTATACTAAGATATGAACACACATCACTATCCGATCAGGGACCATTTAAAACATATCATACAACATAATATCTCACAGACAAGTCTCATACTTGCCGACATGCATTATTGATATCATCCAAGGACTATATTGATTCGTAAACACACATGAATTACCATCATGTCCAAATAATCAGTTTCACAAGTTAATATTTTAGTTTCATATTTTTTCACTCTTTTGAAATATGCGTTTTCTCATGCATAATTGCATGTTGCAGTGGACATTTCTCCATACATCAGTACATGTAATGATGGACCTTTTTCATGCATAGTTATGATGAGATGATATGCTTCCATGTTGAGATAAATACGTAGCTAGGCTTGTGTATTTAGGTATATAGGATACAAATAACATGCATGGTGCATGTTGGATGGGTATTTTCCATGCATGGTGGCATGGTGAGTCGGATCAATTTGATTGAGCGCTCATGCTGGTCAAAAGTCCCGTGCAAACAGTTTTTTTTCAACGAATGTATTGTTTCAGAAGGTTTCTGCAACAGAGGTCTTGTTTCAGAAAGAAAAAAATGGTTCAATGCTGAAGTTTTTTCAGCAACAGAGGACCTCTTCTTTAAAAACTGAGCATGAGAGAAAAACGAGCCGGTCGCTATCTTTCTATCTTGTTCAATCCCAAGCTGCAGCCGCTGCTCTCTCGTTGCTAGAGATAAATAATGGTGAGTATGCTGAGCAGACCTAGCTCAAGAATACCGGCCGTAATGATCCGCCTTCTGCAGCCTAATGAAAAATTCAGTCACCTCCTCTCCTACTTTTCTCTGTGCGAGTGCGGCGGTGAGGGCCAGCCGGCGGCACGTCGAGTCACCTCAGCATAACTAGCGCTGTGCACAGCAGTTCGATTTTCTCCTCATCTTTGATAAGCTGGGTAGCTAAGAGAAAATGGCTAGCTAGCTAATTTACGTTGATATACAACATTAGCCAAACAGCTTAAAGTATTCTCAATACTCTAAAATACCGTGATATCTGAAAACTGTGGTATCTTATAGCTTCACGCTAAAATACTGTAGTTTTTAATACTTTGGGCTTTTTTAGCACTCTACTATCAAACACAGCCAGAGTGTACTTTGAGAAGGTTTCTGCAACAGAGGTCTTGTTTCAGAAAGAAAAAAATGGTTCGACGGTGAAGATTTTTTCTTCTGCAACAGGGCTCTTGTTTTGGAAATGTAACCACGGTTGCAGGAAGTGTCGGAGGAGTTCCCAGCGTTAGAGCGTACGAGGCCAAGTATTGCAACACGACGCATATTTCAGAAACATAGCTTTAGTTGCAGAAATTGCCAGAGGAGTGCCTGGTATGAGAGCTCGTCGTCGTCGTGCAGTGCCCGGTGTGAGAGCTCGTCGCCATTGTGCAGGAATAGAGGCAGATGTTCGAGGTGCTGGGTCGGAGGAGGCGCGGCGACTCCGGCGGCCGGTGGCGCTCCATGACCGTGGCGCTCCGGCCATGGCGGGGCAGTGGTACTGTCTTAGCAGACCTTTGCAACAAGCTAGGTGTTGCAAAGCCCCTGAGCGCAACTAGCTAGGTGTTGCAAAGGTCCTCAGTGAAGGAAATATGCCCTAGAGGCAATAATAAAGTTATTATTTATTTCCTTATTTCATGATAAATGTTTATTATTCATGCTAGAATTGTATTAACCGGAAATATAATACATGTGTGAATACATAGACAAACAGAGTGTCACTAGTATGCCTCTACTTGACTAGCTCGTTGAATAAAAGATGGTTAAGTTTCCTAGCCATAGACATGAGTTGTCATTTGATTAACGGGGTCACATCATTAGATAATGATGTGATTGACTTGACCCATTCCGTTAGCATAGCACTTGATCGTTTAGTTTGTTGCTATTGTTTTCTTCATGACTTATACATGTTCCTATGACTATGAGATTATGCAACTCCCGTTTACCGGAGGAACACTTTGTGTGCCACCAAACGTCACAACGTAACTGGGTGATTATAAAGGTGTTCTACAGGTGTCTCCGAAGGTACTTGTTGGGTTGGCGTATTTCGATATTAGGATTTGTCACTCCGATTGTCGGAGAGGTATCTCTGGGCCCTCTCGGTAATGCACATCACTTAAGCCTTGCAAGCATTGCAACTAATGAGTTAGTTGCAGGATGATGTATTACGGAACGAGTAAAGAGACTTGCCGGTAATGAGATTGAACTAGGTATTGAGATACCGACGATCGAATCTCGGGCAAGTAACATACCGATGACAAAGGGAACAACGTATGTTGTTATGCGGTCTGACCGATAAAGATCTTCGTAGAATATGTGGGAGCCAATATGAGCATCCAGGTTCCGCTATTGGTTATTGACCGGAGACGTGTCTCGGTCATGTCTACATTGTTCTCGAACCCGTAGGGTCCGCACGCTTAAGGTTTCGATGACAGTTATATTATGAGTTTATGAGTTTTGATGTATCGAAGGTTGTTCGGAGTCCCGGATGTGATCACAGACTTGACGAGGAGTCTCGAAATGGTCGAGACATAAAGATCGATATATTGGACGACTATATTTGGACACCGGAAAGGTTCCGGGTAAGATTGGGACAATACCGGATCACCGGGAGGTTATCGGAACCCCCCGGGAGGTATATGGGCCTTATTGGGCCTTAGTGGAAAGGAGGGGAAAGGAGCAAGGGAGGGGCGCCCCCCCAATCCCAATCTGAATTGGGAGGGGGCTGGCCCCCCTTTCCTTCCTCCCTCCTTCCTCTTCCTTCCCTCTCCTACTCCTAATAGGAAAAAGGGGAGTCCTACTCCCGGTGGGAGTTGGACTCCCCCCCTTGGGCGCGCCACCCTCCTCCACTCCTTTATATACGGGGGCAGGGGGGCACCCCAGAGACACAAAAATTGATCATCGATCTCTTAGCCATGTGCGGTGCCCCCCTCCACCATAATCCTTGATAATATTGTAGCGGTGCTTAGGCGAAGCCCTGCGACGGTAGAACATCAAGATCGTCACCACGCCGTCGTGCTGACGGAACTCATCCCCGACACTTTGCTGGATCGGAGTCCAGAGATCGTCATCGAGCTGAACGTGTGCTAGAACTCGGAGGTGCCGTAGTTTAGATGCTTGATCGGTCGGGCCGTGAAGACATACGACTATATCAACCGCGTTGTGCTAACGCTTCCGCTTCCGGTCTACGAGGGTACGTAGACAACACTCTCCCTCTCGTTGCTGTGCATCACCATGATCTTGCATGTGCGTAGGAAATTTTTTGAAATTACTACGTTCCCCAACAGTGGCATCCGAGCCTAGGTTTTATGTGTTGATGTTATATGCACGAGTAGAACACAAGTGAGTTGTGGGCGATATAAGTCATACTGCCTACCAGCATGTCATACTTTGGTTCGGCGGTATTGTTGGATGAAGCGGCCCGGACCGACATTACGCGTACGCTTACCCAAGACTGGTTCTACCGCCGTGCTTTGCACACAGGTGGCTAGCGGGTGTCAGTTTCTCCAACTTTAGTTGAACCGAGTGTGGCTACGCCCGGTCCTTGCGAAGGTTAAAACGGCATCAACTTGACAAACTATCATTGTGGTTTTGGTGCGTAGGTAAGATTGGTTCTTACTTAAGACCGTAACAGCCACGTAAAACTTGCAACAAACAATGTAGAGGACGTCTAACTTGTTTTTGCAGGGCATGTTGTGATGTGATATGGTCAAGGCATGATGCTAAATTTTATTGTATGAGATGATCATGTTTTGTAACCAAGTTATCGGCAACTGGCAGGAGCCATATGGTTGTCGCTTTATTGTATGCAATGCAATCACCCTGTAATGCTTTACTTTATCACTAAGCGGTAGCGATAGTCGTAGAAGCATAAGATTGGCGAGACGACAACGATGCTACGATGGAGATCAAGGTGTCGCGCCGGTGACAATGGTGATCATGACGATGCTTCGGAGATGGAGATCACAAGCACAAGATGATGATGGCCATATCATATAACTTATATTGATTGCATGTGATGTTTATCTTTTATGCATCTTATCTTGCTTTGATTGACGGTAGCATTATAAGATGATCTCTCACTAAATTTCAAGATAAAAGTGTTTTCCCTAAGTATGCACCGTTGCCAAAGTTCGTCGTGCCCAGACACCACGTGATGATCGGGTGTGATAAGCTCTACGTCCATCTACAACGGGTGCAAGCCAGTTTTGCACACGCAGAATACTCAGGTTAAACTTGACGAGCCTAGCATATGCAGATATGGCCTCGGAACACGGAGACCGAAAGGTCGAGCGTGAATCATATAGTAGATATGATCAACATGGTGATCTTCACCATTGAAACTACTCCATCTCACGTGATGATCGGACATGGTTTAGTTGATTTGGATCATGTGATCACTTAGAGGATTAGAGGGATGTCTATCTAAGTGGGAGTTCTTAAGTAATATGATTAATTGAACTTTAGTTTATCATGAACTTAGTCCTGGTAGTATTATCATATCTATGTTGTAGATCAATAGCTCGCGTTTAGCTCCCATGTTTTATTTTTGATATATTCCTAGAGAAAACTAAGTTGAAAGATGTTAGTAGCAATGATGCGGATTGGATCCGTGATCTGAGGTTTATCCTCATTGTTGCACAGAAGAATTATGTCTTTGATGCACAGCTAGGTGACAAACCTATTGCAGGAGCAGATGCAGATGTTATGAACATTTGGCTAGCTCAGTATGACGACTACTTGATAGTTTAGTGCACCATGCTTAAACGGCTTAGAATCGGGACTTCAAAGATGTTTTGAACGTCATGGACCATATGAGATGTTCCAGGAGTTGAGAGATATGAAGTCTCCAACAAGTTCTATAGCTAAAAGATGGAGGAGAATAGCTCAAGCAGTGAGCATGTGCTCAGATTGTCTGGGTACTACAATCGCTTGAATCAAGTGGGAGTTAATCTTCCAGATAAAATAGTGATTGACAGAATTCTCTAGTCACCATCACCAAGTTAGTAGAACTTCGTGATGAACTATAATATGCAAGGGATAACGGAAACGATTCCAAGCTCTTCGTGATGCTGAAATCAACGAAGGTAGAAATCAAGAAAAGCATCAAGTGTTGATGGTAAACAAAACCACTAATTTAAAGTAAAGGGACAAAGGGAAGAAAGAGGAACTTCAAGAAGAACGGCAAGCAAGTTGTTGCTCAAGTAAAAAAACCCAAGTCTGGACCTAAGCCTGAAACTGAGTGCTTGTACTGCAAAGGGACTGGTCACTGGAAGCGGAACTACCCCAAGTAACTGACGGATAAGAAGGATGCCAAAGTGAACATAGGTATATTTGATATACATGTTATTGATGTGTACTTTACTAGTGTTTATAGCAACCCTTCAGTATTTGATACTAGTTCAGTTGCTAAGAGTAGTAACTCGAAACGGGAGTTGCAGAATGAATAGAGACTAGTTAAGGGTGAAGTGATGATGTGTGTTGGAAGTGGTTCCAATATTGATATGATCATCATCGCACACTCCCTATACTTTCGGAATTAATGTTGAACCTAAATAAGTGTTATTTGGTGTTTGCGTTAAGCATAAATATGATTGGATCATATTTATTGCAATACGGTTATTCATGTAAGTTAGAGAATAATTGTTGTTCTGTTTACATGAATAAAACCTTCCATGGACATACACCCAATGAAAATGGTTTATTGGATCTCGATCGTGGTGATACACATATTCATAATATTGAAGCCAAAAAATGCAAAGTTAATAATGATAGTGCAACTTATTTGTGGCACTGTCGTTTAGGTCATATTGGTGTAAAGCGCATGAAGAAAATCCATGCTGATGGGCTTTTGGAATCACTTGATTATGAATCAGTTGATGCTTGCAAACCATGCCTCATAGGCAAGATGACTAAGACTTCGTTCTCCGGAACAATGGAGCAAGCAACAGATTTGTTGGAAATCATACATACTGATGTATGTGGTCCGATGAATATTGAGGCTCGCGACAGGTATCATTATTTTCTGATCTTCACAGATGATTTGAGCAGATATGAGTATATCTACTTGATGAAACACAAGTCTGAAACATTTGAAAAGTTCGAAGAATTTCAAAGTGAAGTGGAGAATCATCGTAACAAAAATAAAAGTCTCTACGATATGATCGCAGAAGTAAAATATTTGAGTTACGAGTTTGGCCTTCAGTTAAAACAATGTGAAATAGTTTCACTACTCACGCCACCTGGAACACCACAGTGTAATGGTGTGTCCGAACGTCATAACCGTACTTTATTAGATATAGTGCAATCTATGATGTCTCTTACCGATCTACCACTGTCGTTTTGGGGTTATGCATTAGAGACAGCTACATTCACGTTAAAAAGGGCACCATCTAAATCCGTTGAGACGACACCGTATGAACTGTGGTTTGGCGAGAAATCTGAGCTGTCGTTTCTTAAAGTTTGAGGTTGCAATGCTTATGTGAAAAAGTTTCAACCTGATAAGCTCAAACCCAAATCGGAGAAGTGCATCTTCATAGGATACACAAAAAGAATATGTTGGGTACACCTTCTATCACAGATCCGAAGGCAAGATATTCATTGCTGAGAATGGATCCTTTCTAGAGAAGGAGTTTCTCTCGAAAGAAGTGAGTGGGAGGAAAGTAGAACTTGATGAGGTAACTGTACCTGCTCCCTTATTGGAAAGTAGTTCATCATAGAAATCTGTTCCTGTGACTACTACACCAATTAGTGAGGAAGCTAATGATGATGATCATGTAACTTCAGATCAAGTTGCTACCGAACCTCGTAGGTAAACCAGAGTGAGATCCGCACCAGAGTGGTACGATAATCCTGTTCTGGAGGTCATGGTACTTGACCATGACGAGCCTATGAACTATGAGGAAGCGATGATGAGCCCAGATTCCACGAAATGGCTTGAGGCCATGAAATCTGAGATGAGATCCATGTATGAGAACAAAGTATGGACTTTGATTGACTTGCCCATTGATCGGCGAGCCAATGAGATTAAATGGATCTTCAAGAGGAAGACGGACGCTGATAGTAGTGTTACTATCTACAAAGATAGAATTATCGCAAAAAGTTTTTCGACAAGTTCAAGGTGTTGACTACGATGAGATTTTCTCACTCGTATCTATGCTTAAGTCTGTCCGAATCATGTTAGCAATTGCCGCATTTTATGAAATCTGGCAAATTGATAAACAAAACTGCATTTCTTAATAGATTTATTAAAGAAGAGTTGTATATGATGCAACCAGAAGGTTTTGTCAATCCTAAAGGAACTAACAAAATATGCAAGCTCGAGCGATCCATCTATGGACTGATGCAAGCATCTTGGAGTTGGAATATACGCTTTGATAAGTTGATCAAAGCATATAGTTTTATACAGACTTGCGGTGAAGCATGTATTTACAAGAAAGTGAGTGGGAGCACTACAACATTTCTGATAAGTATATGTGAAAGACATATTGTTGATCGGAGATAATGTAGAATTATTCTGCAAAGCATAAAGGAATATTTGAAAGGAGTTTTTCAAAGAAAGACCTCGGTGAAGCTGCTTACATATTGAGCATCAAGATCTATAGAGATAGATCAAGATGCTTGATAAGTTTTTCAATGAGTACATACCTTGACAAGATTTTGAAGTAGTTCAAAATGGAACAGTCAAAGAAGAAAGTTCTTGCCTGTGTTACAAGGTGTGAAGTTGAGTAAGACTCAAAACCCGACCACGACAGAAGATAGAGAGAGAATGAAAGTTATTCCCTATGCCTTAGCCATAGGTTCTATAAAGTATGCCATGCTGTGTACCCGACCTATTGTATACCCTGCCCTGAGTTTGGCAAGGGAGTACAATAGTGATCTAGGAGTAGATCACTGGACATTGGTCAAAATTATTCTTAGTAGAATAGGGATATGTTTCTCGATTATGGAGATGACAAAAGGTTCGTTGTAAAGGGTTACGTCGATGCAAGTTTTGACACTGATCCAGATGACTCTAAGTCTCAATCTAGATACATATTGAAAGTGGGAGCAATTAGCTAGAATAGCTCCATGCAGAGCATTGCTGATATAGAAATTTGCAAAATACTTAGGGATCTGAATGTGGCAGACCCGTTGACTAAACTTCTCTCACAAGCAAAACATGATCACACCTTAGTACTCTTTGGGCATCAATCACATAGCGATGTGAACTAGATTATTGAATCTAGTAAACCCATTGCGTGTTGGTCACATGATGATGTGAACTATGGGTGTTAATCACATGGTGATGTGAACTATTGATATTAAATCACATGGCAATGTGAACTAGATTATTGACTCTAGTGCAAGTGGGAGACTGAAAGATATATGCCCTAGAGGCAATAATAAAGTTATTATTTATTTCCTTATTTCATGATAAATGTTTATTATTCATGCTAGAATTGTATTAACCGGAAATATAATACATGTGTGAATACATAGACAAACAGAGTGTCACTAGTATGCCTCTACTTGACTAGCTCGTTGAATAAAAGATGGTTAAGTTTCCTAGCCATAGACATGAGTTGTCATTTGATTAACGGGGTCACATCATTAGATAATGATGTGATTGACTTGACCCATTAGCATAGCACTTGATCGTTTAGTTTGTTGCTATTGTTTTCTTCATGACTTATACATGTTCCTATGACTATGAGATTATGCAACTCCCGTTTACCGGAGGAACACTTTGTGTGCCACCAAACGTCACAACGTAACTGGGTGATTATAAAGGTGCTCTACAGGTGTCTCCGAAGGTACTTGTTGGGTTGGTGTATTTCGAGATTAGGATTTGTCACTTCGATTGTCGGAGAGGTATCTCTGGGCCCTCTCGGTGATGCACATCACTTAAGCCTTGCAAGCATTGCAACTAATGAGTTAGTTGCAGGATGATGTATTACGGAACGAGTAAAGAGACTTGCCGGTAACGAGATTGAACTAGGTATTGAGATACCGACGATCGAATCTCGGGCAAGTAACATACCGACGACAAAGGGAACTACGTATGTTGTTATGCGGTCTGACCGATAAAGATCTTCGTAGAATATGTGGGAGCCAATATGAGCATCCAGGTTCCGCTATTGGTTATTGACCGGAGACGTGTCTCGGTCATGTCTACATTGTTCTCGAACCCGTAGGGTCCGCACGCTTAAGGTTTCGATGACAGTTATATTATGAGTTTATGAGTTTTGATGTACCGAAGGTTGTTCGGAGTCCCGGATGTGATCACAGACTTGACGAGGAGTCTCGAAATGGTCGAGACATAAAGATCGATATATTGGACGACTATATTTGGACACCGGAAAGGTTCCGGGTAAGATTGGGACAATACCGGATCACCGGGAGGTTATCGGAACCCCCCGGGAGGTATATGGGCCTTATTGGGCCTTAGTGGAAAGGAGGGGAAAGGAGCAAGGGAGGGGGCGCCCCCCCAATCCCAATCTGAATTGGGAGGGGGCCGCCCCCCCCCCCCCTTTCCTTCCTCCCTCCTTCCTCTTCCTTCCCTCTCCTACTCCTAATAGGAAAAAGGGGAGTCCTACTCCCGGTGGGAGTTGGACTCCCCCCCTTGGGCGCGCCACCCTCCTCCACTCCTTTATATACGGGGGCAGGGGGGCACCCCAGAGACACAAAAATTGATCATCGATCTCTTAGCCATGTGCGGTGCCCCCCTCCACCATAATCCTCGATAATATTGTAGCCGTGCTTAGGCGAAGCCCTGCGACGGTAGAACATCAAGATCGTCACCACGCCATCGTGCTGACGGAACTCATCCCCGACACTTTGCTGGATCGGAGTCCGGGGATCGTCATCGAGCTAAACGTGTGCTAGAACTCGGAGGTGTCGTAGTTTCAGTGCTTGATCGGTCGGGCCGTGAAGACATACGACTACATCAACCGCGTTGTGCTAACGCTTCTGCTTCCGGTCTACGAGGGTACGTAGACAACACTCTCCCCTCTCGTTGCTGTGCATCACTATGATCTTGCGTGTGCGTAGGAATTTTTTTAAAATTACTACGTTCCCCAACACTCAGTTGGCTGGAATGGTAGATCGGACGACTATTTTGGGTGGCATCCGACTGCTACCTAGGCGGCCGATCTAATCGGTTTATCATCCGGTGGACGCGTAGCACTGCCCTATGTAGTTTGCATGTTAAGGAAAGTAAAATTGGTGGGGATGAACTATTTTGAAGTATATGGATTATATTCCATCTATGCTAGGAAAATCCACCTCACATTTAAATTCAAAACTTACAGAAGGATATAAATTTCTCAAAACATTAAAGAAAATGGATGAAACAAATCCAGTTCCACATATATGCTCCATCACTACAACAAAAAGAGTTCCACGACAGTTGGATCTTATGGATTATTATGTAGTATGAAGTTCTAAGGCAGATGGCTGCAAGTAGTAACTTGCTGGAAGGACCGGCCCATCTTCTAGTTTCAAGATCCTTGAGTCGGCACGTCCATACATATGAACCCACTTAAAAAAAACATTTTAGACGTGTTTTAAAATGTTAAAAAATTCAAAACGAAGTGTCACACATACATGTTCCCAAATATTTGTGTGCGGCATAAAGTTTTGTGAAAAAATATCTTTTTGTTTTGTCTTCGCAAAAAAAGACAACAGTGCTTCTAAATAGCGTTTCACGACATTTTTTTGTCTTTTTGGCACATGCCATAAAAAATTATTTTTCCATCAAACTTTATGCGCGCACATAGAACATGGAGATGTACCCGTGCAATCTTTTTTTCAGATTTTTTTGGCATTTATAAATGTGTTTCCCGAAGTAGGTTCATATGTACACGGGTTTCATCCATGCACTTCCCCAAGATCTCTTGCCTACTCCATGGCCTCTCCCTCATCCTCAATGGTGGAGCCAGGAATAGACCACAACCCATGCAACATTGTTGCTATAGTGTGAGACAGTCCATGGGGCTTCCTGGCAACGCCCCTAGCCACTGCCCTGCCTGCCTGGCCCCTGACGCCGCCGTTGCTCATCCTATTTGCAACCTCTCCTTCATAATAGTCAAATGGGTCTAAAGAAGCCAAAGAAATTTGCTTTGTCGTCTCCCATCATCATGATATAGAGATCATGCCCGATATACCGACCAAAATCACAAGAAACAAGATTGGGGATGGGGATACCAGAGCTGCCAAAATAGTCCACAAGACATATGGAGGCCTGTATGGTGTTATCCAGCAGGTTGACAGCGAGCAAATCCATCAAGTCCCCAGAGTGTCTCGACACGGAGCTCATACTCTTTCTTCCAGCCCATGTCTTGCTCCAGCAACCTCCAAACTGTTATGGTGCGGTCCTTGAGGTCGACATGTTGGAGGGCGCCATCAATGGAAATAAACTTGATGGTGGAGTCCCGGATGACTCCCATGTTGTGGTAGGCTTTCGGCTGCGCCACCCGGCTGTTGCTGCGGTGGTGATCCGTTCCAGAGTATTTGATAAAAAACTACCACATTAGGGGTTACCGTCCCACAGAACTATCACATTCAAAAAAGTGACTGATAACTATCAAAAATTTCTAATTTTATGACTAAAAACTACCACTTTTGAAAAATGGTCAGTTTAGATGATTTAAGCACGTTTATGACATGCGGGACCCACCTGTCAGGGCTGATGTGGCGGCAAAGTCAACTCCGTTTATTTTGACCGTTAAGCTGACCGTTATGACAGGTGGGGCCCATACGTCGGTCCCTTTAAAAAAATAAAAACAACCAGGTCCCTATAACTTTTAAAAAAGCAATTAGATCCTTGCAAGTTTTATAAAAAAGCAATCAAGTCCTTTTCAGTTTTTTAGTAAAAGCAATCGGGTCCCTGCGGACGAGCTCGTCGCCGGAGCCGGCTGTCGGTGTCGCGAGCTACTGCTCGATGGTAGATGCGGGCCTGGCCGACCGCCGAGCGCGACCGTGTGTGGGCTGCAGGGGCGGTGCGGCACTGGGAGGAGGAGGCGGGGCGAGTCCTGAGCGCGGGTCGAGGAGGGTTCGCACGGCGGCGGCAGAGGCGGGAGCCAAGTAGCAGCGGGGCTGCGGCGGGGCACGCAGGCCGGCGGGCAGCGCGGGCGGTTTGCGGCGGCCGGGCCGGCAAGCCGCAACGGCAGCAAGCCAGCAGGGGGCGCGGGGCAGGAGCTCCGCGGCAGCAGGCAGGGGAGGCCAGGGGCTCGCCGGCGCGGGAAGCAGAGGGCAACAGCGGGGACAACGGCGGTAGCGGTGGCGCCTAGGAGCAGGAGAGCAGCCGTAGGGCCGCGGCCACAGCGGCGAGACGAACGGCAGCGACTAGCTTCGGCAGCGAGATAGAGAGAGGAAGAAGAAGAATGACGTGTGGGCCCACCTGTCATAACGGTCAGCTCAACGGTCAAAATGAACAGAGTTGACTTTGCCGCCACGTCAGCCTTGACAGATGGGTCCCGCATGTCATAAACGTGTTTAAATTGTCTAAACTGACCATTTTTCAGAAGTGGTAGTTTTTAGTCACAAAATTAAATTTTTTTGGTAGTTATCAGTCACTTTTTTAAATGTGGTAGTTCTGTGGGACGGCAACCCCTAATATGATAGCTTTTTGTCAAATACCCTCCGCTCCAGACAGGGAAAAGAAGCCAAACTTCAGCACGGGGTCGTGGTCACCATCGTCGTTCAAGAGGGCCTCGCAGAGGCAGTAAGTGACGCCCCGCAGGAGGTGTGCCCAGTAGCTGATGCCCTTGACCGAAAACACCATGTCGGCTTGGAAGCTGCTCATGTCGACGAGGGACGTGTGTTTGGGAACGAGTACAAGATCAATCCTACTTGTGCACAATTCCTAACCTACCCTGCTGTAAACCAATAGATCAGATTTGTTCGACCCTGTACATTCAGGGTCAAAGTACTACACAAACGCGAACGGCAGCACAAGAAGGAAAAAATATATATTCTATCTACCGATCCAAAATTAAGCAGCAACATAGATAATTTGGTGACAGGAAGTTTCTTCATCTATTGTGGAAAGTTCACCTCTCGAGCCAAATGATTATATGATAAAATTGGGTAGGATATTATGCATAGAACGAACCAAAATCTGAAGTTTTAAATTCGAGAGTAGTCTGAGCAGGACATAAGACAAGATACGAACTCCAGCATACAGGCGCAAGCGAAGCATTACCTACTCATACATAGAATGATTATGTGATGTTGCCTCTAGCTACTTTAGCCGTAGAACCCGTAGGCGTGGGCAGCTGATGACCAAGGTGCCAACATCGATGGTACTGCAGCACCCTAGTAGGATTAGCCTCTCAAGCACCGGGAACTCGTCCATCGACAGCGATGTGGAGCATACCTTTTGCAAATTCATCTCGATCGACGTGGCATGGCGAAAGCAGGGCACGTCCGCATTAATGTGTCTGCCTGCACCATACCTCATATTGAAATTGCATCCCTCAAAGTTGTCGACGACGACGAGCTCTTGCGGCGACAGCCTCGCTGCGGTGCAGAGAAGAGAGGTGAAGCAAGCATCATCATCAATGCAGTCTCTCCATGGAATGCTGATGCCGAGGAGGGACAATGTGAGGCCAACTGGGGCCATGTCTACAAGTGTGGCGAGTGCCGCCTCGAGCGAACCGAGCGCCATCCCACGGAAGTTGACACTAAGCACGCGTAGGCATGGGCATCGGTTAAGCAATGTGCCAGGGTCGGCGATGTTGCCAGAGAGGAACAACTTCTCGAGTGCCCGAAACTCGCCTGCCGGCGGCAGTGTGAGCTCTTGCGAGTTGGGGTAGGTCACGCTGAGCACATGCAGTCGCAGACACTGGCAGAGGCTGAGCAAGTTGCCAAGGCCGCCACGTCAATATCTCCAGTGAGGGACAGACTATCGAGCGTCGGGAACACGCTGTTTGGCGGCAGCGTGATGGACATGTCATATTTGCCGGGAGAGTTGAGGCTGAGCACGCGCAGGCGGGGGCAGCGGCTGAGCAATAAGCCAAGATGTATGATGTAACCGGTGAGGGATAATCTCTCCAGCGAGGTGAACTCGCCAGCAAATGGCGGCGCGGCATCGATACTGAAGACCCGCGATTCCAGCTCCATCGAGGTGGTGCAGTGGAAACAGGGTAGCTTGATGGCTCCCCACTCACACCTGTTGACCGAAGAGGTGAAGACGAGCACCCTCGGCGCGACCCGTGCGGCGGCGCGCAGCAACGAGCTGGCAAGGTCGGCAGTGTATCTCGTTTCAAGGCAGATGTCTAGGGTGGACATCGCCGTCGTCGAAGCAGCGAACTGGGTGGCGAGTATAGCTTCAATCCTCGCGGGCTCGAGATTGCGGAAGGTGAGATCTGCGAGACCGGTCCAGAGGCCGCGCCACCGGCGAGAGAGGAGGCCGGTCTGCACGGCGGTGCGGACACAGCGTAGGCGTGTGAGGATCAGGAGAAGCATCTCGTCCGGGAGGGAGCTGATGAGATCCGTGTTCTGGGGACGAGGTCCATGCGGCGGCGAGCGCCGGAGGCGGCGCCCCGATCGCAATTCCATCGGCAGGGATACGTTTCTTTTAGGCAAACCGGGAGGGATACGTGAAGGTGAAGCCCTGCCACTTCGTTTTAGAGAGAAGGAATAAAAACTGACTCCGCACCTCACCCGTTTATTTCGCACCCAGCCCAGCCCATGATATATAGCCCAAAAGCTGAGCATGTCATCCAGCATGTCTCCGTATGTTTCTCCTCAAAAGAATTAAAAAAACCACGAGCACCAAGCTGGTCGGTTGCCATGCGTTCGGCTGGACTCCGTCTCCTCGTTGTAGTCGGCGGCATCGTCCTGCTTGGTCGTCTTCTCAGCGATTTCGTTGATCAACGGCCGGCAAGGAACGCGATGGAAAGCCAGCACTGTGTTCTTCCTCCACCACACCACCATAAGCTCCCTCAGCACCTCCAGTGGTTCACCCTCCCTTCCCTCTGATCGACGACTACCTCCGCAATGATGCTCTTTGAAGCAATATTGATACATATAAGAAGCAAATAACACGCGTATGTGCACATGTATTGCTCTACTGTTCAAGTTCGGATGAAAGAAACATGTTCTGTTTATTTTTAGTTTTTGGTGAATGCCGAAGCACAAAATAATTAACTACGAAGCTTCGCTAAATTATGAACGAAGCAAGAAAATGGGATGTAACTGCATGCAAAAACAAGGAAGCATATACGACACTTATCGAAGCATGATTCTTGTATATAGAGAAAACAATATAGGAAGCAAAGAAGCATGCATTATTAGGAGTCAATTTTAAACATGGAAACTTACGTGATTATAGGGAGTCAAATCTGAACCTTGAGTTATTATCGGAAGCATTGGTTGGAAGCATTCGTGATCACATGATAACATGAAGTAAACAATATGCTTCCATGCATCAGTCAGAAACTCAGAATGCTTCCGTGATATAAAAATTAAAGTTGCCATATGTAAAGAAATACAGTACATCCTAAAAGATCAGAGCTAATTGCAAGAGCCTAGAAGAATGTTTATTGTGCGATGGAACGAGGAAGCATCATGTCTATACGGAAACACACATGATGGGGGGGGGGGGGCGTTTGGTTTGGAAACTGTCAAGGATGTGATCACACATGATTAGCGAGGGAAGCAACGTGAATCAAGGAAATTCGCTTTAGGAACTACCAATGGAATGCGCTGTTGGAGGGATGCATCTAACGCTCAAGAAGGTTTCATCCAACGGCCACGCGCTGGTCTGATGGGAAGCTAGGGACTGATCCCTAGTGGTTCCCTTATTATAAAAGGAGTGGTCATTCTCAATGAAAGTATTCATGAAATGCATACAAAATAATTGGTGATATTTATGATTACCTTTGAGAAGCCATATTACAAACTCAGTTGGGATTTTGTCAAACAAACTATGTGTATCCAAGGTCTTTCATGTATTTGCTGTAGGTGGATTAATGATTCTATCAAAGGGGGTAGCATTAGCATGAGAGTGACTGCTAACATCTGGAACTATTTTCAGATGCATAAGATTTTTAACTAATGCAACATTTTTGTTTTTGTTCTGAAAAATATTTTATCTGCCCCCAAAAGTATTCAACAATATGTGTCCATTAAATTTCGGTTTCTCTTTTCTAACAAAAGAGTGAGTTGGAATTCGTATTTCCACCACGTAATACACATTTTTTTTCGGGTGGACAACTTTTTTTCTGACCTTCCTGTGATACACAAACTTTCTTTAAAAACGTCTTAAAGTACACAAGTCTATCAGAATATGAATTATATTGCCTCCGTCCGAAAATACTTGTCGGAGGAATGGATGTATCTAGCCGTATTCTACTTCTAGATACATTCATCTTTATCCATTTCTCTGATCCGAAAGGAGGGAGTAGTTTAGAAAAAGATTGAGCGCCCCTCCGAATTCACACACCCAAATTATAGAAACCCGACATGTCTACTATAAATTTCAAGCTACAAGGCAAAACAAAGTGACGGCAAAAACTAGAAAATTGATTGTTACACACATTGTATCATCTCTGAGTCTGATGAGGAGAAGGCTAGCAAGGGGAAGAAGAACGGCAATGCAAAGGGACAACAGCATAATACGACGGGTCAAGGTAATAACGATAAGCGCAAGCAAACTGACGACGGTTCAGACTTTGTGGCTAATACCAACACACAGAGTAATAATCAGCGTCGTAAGGGGAAGTCATCAGTGTCCCGGTTTGGCGGGCCAAAATTCAACCTTGAAGCGATAATGAATCAGCCATGCCCAAAGCACGATACTCAAGATAAGCCGGCCACTCATCTCTGGAAAGATTGCTTCATCATGAGGGAGTATAGAAATTCCGGTTTTTATCAGGATAACCAGGGCCCACACGGCGGGTCAGGATCCGGCTCTCACAGGCCCGGCTTTGGAGGTGGCGGCTCGAACTCTGGATTTCAGGGCCAAGGTAACCAAGGTGGTTTCAATCAACAACCTAATCACGTTAATCAACAACAACAGTCTGGTTATCAGAGTAATCTGAAGCAGCTGAATAGTGGTCAGTATCATGTGTTTACCACGAGTTTGTGCAAACGAGACCAGAAGACTCATAAGCGGGCGGTGAACGCGGTTGAGCCGGCGGTCCCCCGATACTTACGATGGTCAGAGCAGCCCATCGTATGAAGCCGTGAGGATCACCCGCCCCGGGTGGACAATTCAGGTCAGCTGGCTTTGGTTGTTGCTCCTCAGGTTGGAGGGTACAAATTGACGAAGGTGCTTATGGACGGGGGCAGCAGTATCAATATTCTTTATTATGATACTTTCCACCGTATGGATTTGACTGATAAAGATCTCAAGTCGTCTTCTACCGTCCTTCATGGAGTGGTGCCCGGTAAGTCGGCGTATCCGGTGGGTAAGATAACTTTGGAGGTGGCTTTTGGCCATGATCATGACTATAGGGCCGAAAAATTGACTTTTGAGGTGGTCAAGATCAATAGCCCTTATCACGCCCTGTTTGGACGGCCGACTTATGCCAAATTTATGGCACGCCCTTGTTATGTTTATTTGCAGCTCAAAATGCCGGGTCATAAGGGTACCATCACGGTGCACGGTGACAGAAGATAGCCTTGGAGTGTGAAGAAGGCGATGCTGCCTATGCTGAGTCTGTTTGTGCAATAGAGGAGTTGAAGTTCTAAAAAGATAATGTTGACCCGGCGGATATGACCCCTTGAAGAAGCCAACTACAGAGCATGACCCTTTGTTGAAATTTAAGTCGGCAGATGATACCAAGCAGGTCGATTTTGTTCCTGGTGACTCATCCAAACAGTTTAGTATCAGTGCCAATATGGATCCGAAAAAGGAAAGCGCGCTCATCGAGTTCATCCGTGAGAACCGGGACATCTTTGCATGGAAACCTTCTGACATGCCAGGTGTACCGAGGGAACTCGCTGAGCACACTCTCAATGTTGATCCAAAGTTTAAACCGGTCAAGCAATTGCTTCATCGCTTTAATGAAGAGAGGCGCAAGGCCATTGGTGAGGAAGTGGCCCGGCTCTTGGCGGCTGGGTTTATTATTGAAGTTTTTCATCCCGAATCGTTGGCTAACCTGGTGCTGGTGCTTAAGAAAAACGGCACTTGGCGCATGTGTGTGGATTACACGGACCTTAATAAGGCCTGTCGGGCTGATCCTTTTGCTCTCCCTCGTATTGATCAAATCATTGATGCTACGGCGAGTTGTGAGCGTTTGAGTTTCTTGGATGCTTATTCTGGTTATCATCAGATCAAGATGGCAGTTAAGGACCAGGAGAAGACATCTTTCATCACTCCCTTTGGAGCCTTTTGTTATGTATCTATGCCCTTTGGGCTCAAAAGTGCTCAGGCGACTTATCAACGTTGCGTCCAGAATTCCCTCCACAACCAGATTGGACGCAATGTTCATGCTTATGTGGATGATATAGTTGTGAAATCCAGAAAGAAAGAGACCTTGTTAGATGATTTGAAGGAGACCTTTAATAATCTCCGGGTCTACAAGATGATGCTTAACCCGGCCAAGTGTGTCTTTGGTGTGCGAGGAGGCAAGCTATTGGGTTTTTTGGTTTCTGAAAGAGGCATTGAAGCTAACCCGGAGAAAATCAAGGCTATTACTTCTTTGGCTAAGCCTGCATGTATCAATGACGTCCAACGTTTGGCGGGTCGTATTGCGGCTTTGAGCCGGTTTATAAGCCGTTTGGGCGAAAAGGCTATCCCTCTGTACCAGATGATGAAGAAAACAGATCACTTTGTCTGGAGCGATGCTGCCAATCAAGGTTTGAGGCGCTGAAAAAGCAGTTGGCCGAGCCGCCGGTTTTTGCAGCTCCCATTGATAAGGAGCCCTTGCTTTTATATGTGGCCACTAACAGTAGAGCCGTCAGTGTAGCGGTTGTTGTGGAAAGGAAGGAGTCAGGCAAGGAGTATCCGGTTCAAAGGCCGGTTTATTATGTCAGTGAGGTACTAATTGAATCCAAGTAAAGGTACCTACATTGGCAGAAGCTAGTCTATGGGGTGTTCATGGCTAGTCGTAAGTTGAAGCAGTATTTCCTTGGTCATCCCATCATTGTGGTCAGTTCAGCTCCTCTAGGGGATATTATTCAAAACAGAGAAGCTACGGGCTGAGTGGCCAAGTGGGCCATTGAGCTTGGACCCCATGGTTTGAAATATATGCCTCGGACAGCCATCAAGTCTCAAGCACTTGTGAATTTCATCAATGACTAGACTGAGTTGCAGATGGCAGAGGAGAAGCCTGATAATACATATTGGACTATTCATTTTGATGGATCCAGGTAGTTGGAAGGCTCGGGGGCTGGATTTATTTTGACTTCCCCACGAGGTGATAAGTTTTGCTATGTCTTAAGATTGATGTTTCCTTGTACTAACAATGCAGTTGAATATGAGGCTTTGCTCCATGGTCTTCGGATGGCCAAAGAGATGAACTTAAGCCGGGTTAGGTGTTTCGGTGATTCAGATCTGGTGGCTCAGCAAGTCTCGGGAACTTGGGATTCCAAAGACCCGCTCATGATGGCTTACCGCCGAGCAGTTGATGCTATTGTTGGTCATTTCAAGGGTTATCAAGTGGAGCATGTTGATCGCAGGAAAATGAGGCGGCTGATGCTTTAAGCCGGCTGGGGTCCCAGCGTAAGCCAGTACCCCCTAATGCTTTCCTTGATATTTTGAATAACCCTTCAGTTAAGTTGCCTACGAAGGAGGATATTGCTATTCCTGACCCGGAGGCACAGTTGGTGGCGGCTCTTCATGCTCTTCCTGATTGGACGGTTCCATATTTGGCTTATATGACCCGGGGTGAGTTACCTGAAGATAAAACTTTGGCCAGGCAGATAACCCGGGGGTCTAAGTCAATGACCATTGTCAATGGCGAGTTGCACCGATGCAGTGTCACAGGGGTGTTTCGGCGTTGTATTTATCCTGAGGAGGGTCGTGCGATTCTACGGGAGATTCATGAGGGAGATTGTGGCCTCATGCCGGCTCTAAGTCTCTCGTAGCTAATGCTTTTCGTCATGGATTTTATTAGCTGACGGCTCATGCTGATGCAGAGGATCTGGTTAGCAAATGTGACGGCTGTCCAAATTTTTTCAGACGAGCTCACGTGCCGGCTCAAGAATTAAGGATGATTCCAGTTACTTGGCAGGGATACGTTTCTTTTAGGCAAACCGGGAGGGATACGTGAAGGTGAAGCCCTGCCACTTCGTTTTAGAGAGAAGGAATAAAAACTGACTCGGCACCTCACCCGTTTATTTCGCACCCAGCCCAGCCCATGATATATAGCCCAAAAGCTGAGCATGTCATCCAGCATGTCTCCGTATGTTTCTCCTCAAAAGAATTAAAAAAACCACGAGCACCAAGCTGGTCGGTTGCCATGCGTTCGGCTGGACTCCGTCTCCTCGTTGTAGTCGGCGGCATCGTCCTGCTTGGTCGTCTTCTCAGTGATTTCGTTGATCAACGGCCGGCAAGGAACGCGATGGAAAGCCAGCACCGTGTTCTTCCTCCACCACACCATAAGCTCCCTCAGCACCTCCAGTGGTTCACCCTCCCTTCCCTCTGATCGACGACTACCTCCGCAATGATGCTCTTTGAAGCAATATTGATACATATAAGAAGCAAATAACACGCGTATGTGCACATGTATTGCTCTACTGTTGAAGTTCGGATGAAAGAAACATGTTCTGTTTATTTTTAGTTGTTGGTGAATGCCGAAGCACAAAATAATTAACTACGAAGCTTCGCTAAATTATGAACGAAGCAAGAAAATGGGATGTAACTGCATGCAAAAACAAGGAAGCATATACGACACTTATCGAAGCATGATTCTTGTATATAGAGAAAACAATATAGGAAGCAAAGAAGCATGCATTATTAGGAGTCAATTTTAAACATGGAAACTTACGTGATTATAGGGAGTCAAATCTGAACCTTGAGTTATTATCGGAAGCATTGGTTGGAAGCATTCGTGATCACATGATAACATGAAGTAAACAATATGCTTCCATGCATCAGTCAGAAACTCAGAATGCTTCCATGATATAAAAATTAAAGTTGCCATATGTAAAGAAATACAGTACATCCTAAAAGATCAGAGCTAATTGCAAGAGCCTAGAAGAATGTTTATTGTGCGATGGAACGAGGAAACATCATGTCTATACGGAAACACACATGATAAGGGACCTCATATATGGAAACAACAATGTGAATAAGGGGGGGGGGGGGGGTTTGGTTTGGAAACTGTCAAGGATGTGATCACACATGATTAGGGAGGGAAGCAACATGAATCAAGGAAATTCGCTTTAGGAACTACCAATGGAATGCGCTGTTGGAGGGATGCATCTAACACTCAAGAAGGTTTCATCCAACGGCCACGCGCTGGTCTGATGGGAAGCTAGGGACTGATCCCTAGTGGTTCCCTTATTATAAAAGGAGTGGTCATTCTCAATGAAAGTATTCATGAAATGCATACAAAATAATTGGTGATATTTATGATTACCTTTGAGAAGCCATATTACAAACTCAATTGGGATTTTGTCAAACAAACTATGTGTATCCAAGGTCTTTCATGGATTTGCTGTAGGTGGATTAATGATTCTATCAAAGGGGGTAGCATTAGCATGAGAGTGACTGCTAACATCTGGAACTATTTTCAGATGCATAAGATTTTTAACTAATGCAACGTTTTTGTTTTTGTTCTAAAAAATATTTTATCTGCCCCCAAAAAGTTTTCAGTGTCAGATTAAAAATATCTATGAAGGTAGCTACGAATAGGGTTGTGATGGTCACTGAGAGGATCATCCAACCTACTCAACTGATATTTATGCCGGCAGGAAAATTATAAAAGGGGTGGTCATTCTGTATGAAAGTATTCATGAAATGCATAAAAAATAATTGGTGATATTTATGATTGCCTTTGAGAAGCCATATTACAAACTCAATTGGGATTCTGTCAAACAAACTATGTGTACCAAAGGTCTTTCATGGATTTGCTGCAGGTGGATTAATGATTCTATCAAAGGGGGTAGCATTAGCATGAGAGTGACTGCAAACATCTAGAAATATTTCAGATGCGTAAGGGTTTGCGTCAATATGATCCTATATCCCTACTCATGTTTAATATTGTGGTGGATATGTTGGCCATATCGATGGAGTGAGCTAAGGAAGATGGTCAGATCTTAGGGGTTACCCAACATTTAATGGATGGTGGCCTCTCAATTTTAGTATGTTGATGACACTATACACCTTCTGGAGAGCGACGTAGAGAATGCGAAAAACCTAGACCTGGCACTGTGTGCATTCAAATAATTATCATGTTTAAACTTTGTTCCCAAAAAACACATTATTATTGTTTTGAGGGAGGGGTAAGGTGATGGAGGACCGTAGACACTCAACTTTTTTTGCTTGCGATGTTGGAATCTTCCCTTTTCTCTATCTGGGCCCTCCTTACGGAACAATGATGGAAAAATGGATAGAAGAGAGAACATAAATCAAACTAATTGTCGGCATATCAGGAATCTACACTATTGCAATTTTTGAGCTCCCAAGTGCCTGGAAAACTTGTCGAAAGCCGATTCTGACTCGGAAACGAGTTTGTCGAGTGTAGTTCTTGACTAAGAGAACAAGGTCCGAACCCTCCTGGAAAAGCTTACTTTACCGAACCCTCCAGGAAAAGCCTACTTTACCGAGAGCCGTCCATTGGGGACACCACAAACCGTTTGCTAAGACCTAGGTGGGGTACTCAGCACAAAAAAGGCACTTGACGAGCCGGACGGAGACGAAGGCTGCCACGTGCGAATACCCTTTACCGAGAGCCTGGCATAGGGACTTAGTGAACTTGGACGTCTAGGAGCGAGGTACATGATGTCCATTGTTTTCCTAGACATTGTCTTCGCCGAGACCTGACACAAAGATTCTTAAAAAAAACATGCACGAGGGACCGACACGTGCAATGTGAAATTTTCCAGGATAGTCGGCCTTGTACTCGGCAAAATGTCTCATATGGGTGGCCAACACGTGTTGTGCTAGCTTCGCTGAGATTCATATTCTGGCACACGGCAAAGGGTCAAAGTATTTGTCGACTACGTTCCACTTATCTCGGAAAACTTTTTGTCGTGTTCTTCAACTTCTCCGAGTGCCGTGCTCGGCAAAGGTATGTCCAAAATAATCCCAGGTTCTCTTCTTTGCTAAGATCCTTGGTATGCATCTCAAAAAGAGTACACCGGGACACTAGGTTGCACCACATGGCTCTTTTACCGAGTTCGGCACTCGGAAAAATATATATATGTGGGATATTACCTGTGTATGTGATTTGTTATAGGGCTAACCAAAAACAACATATGAAAACAACATATGCTTTCCCAAAATGCACACATAAGAAACTATGTGTAACGTCCAACATGTAGTCCTAGCCCGAACGAAGACTTTACTAGCCTCGCTAAGGATAGGAGCGCATGTTAGAGACACCCCAACATGTGATTAATATCATACACGCAAGTATCACATGTCGGTAACAAGGTCGACATCACAACAAATACAACATAACCTAAAGATATGAGAATAAGAGGGTTAAGTTGACTTACACTTGCCTTAACGAAGGAAGGTAACAACATAAGTATCATGATCCATCAATATATATCAATCATCATAAAATAAGACAGGATCCGGGTAACACATATCCAAGGAGAAGTAGAAAAAAAACGTAAAGATAACATATATTGTTGCATCTCCCTCACTGAAAACAATTTTGTTGTATCAAGGAGCATGCCAACCAGATACACGCGCAAATAACTCATTGCAATTAACAGAAGGATACGCCGAGAAAATGTTGCACAATTTCGTGGATCAACCTCGAATTGTGTGTGCCAGTGTAATAGTTATTTTTTTAAGCATCGGCGAGCATTTGAATATCATTGTTAATAAATCATGCTCATGCTCCTCTCCAGTGAAGCCAATGATTTCCACTTCTTCAAGACATGTATAGAAGACACTTTGGCTTCTCCAATTCCTGGGCATATGACAAGGAGAATTTCCATGGCATCCTTTTCTTGCCTAAAGCAAATGATGACCATGGAAATGCATTAATTAATTATTCCGTGCTAGCTTCTTGGTTGAAACCTTATCTAACAACGGTCTTGAGAAATTGTATGTATGAAAATCTATAAGCATGGTTATGAATTACCTTCTGTGTCGTGCCAAGGACGACCATAAGCTTTTCCATAGCGGCGCAAACCCGATGCATTTGAAGGAGTCGTAACACAAGTGCTCCATAAACGTGGCACGCCCATTCAAATTTAAGCTGCAACACAGATAATTTGGTGACATGAAGTTTCTCCATCTCTTGTGCAAAGTTCAACTGGCCATCGAAATGAATCTGCCATAAAATTGGGTAGGATATCATGCATAGAACTAACTAAAATCTGAAGAATAAATCTGACAGTAGTTTCAGCAGGACATAAGACATGGTACGTACTCCGGCATACAGGTGCAAGTGAAGCACATGTTCCCCGTTGTCTATGCCACTCTTATTTATTGTCTCCACGTTCATGTTCCGTAGACGCCATGAACCAAATGCAAGATGAAACTTTGTACACCAACGCTGCCACTAGACCTTCTCTAGCATTGGCGCCGAGATGGACACACGAGTGTCCATGCCGGCACCGACGACCATCTGCAGTTGCTTAAGCATGGGAGTTACAATGCCAATGTCATGACATTCCATATGGTTATCCATATACACCTTAAGTTTGTACAGTGATGCCGAGTGAACCGTGATGTTGACCCTAGCTAAGTCGATCTCTAGCACACGTAGCCGCGGGCAGCGGGTGACGAAGGTGCCAACGTCGATGGTGCTCCAGCGCCCTAGTAGGGTCAACCTCTCGAGCGCCAGGAACTCTCCTGTCGTCGACAGTGATGTGAAGCATACGATTTGCAATCCATCTCAATCGACGTGGCATGGGGGAAGCAGGGAAGGGCTGCATTGATGACAATGTCTGCACTGTACATTATATTGAAATCGTATCCGTCAACATCGTCGGTCACAACGAGGTCCTGTGGCGATAGCCTCACCGTGGTGCGGAGAAGAGAAGTGAAGCAAGCTGCGTCAATGCGGCTCTCCAAGGAATATTGATGCCAAAGAGGGACAACGTGAGGCCAACCGGTGCCGCCACTACGAGCATGGAGAGCGCCGCTTCGAGCGAAGCAAGCGCCATCCTGCTGAAGGTGACAGTAAGCACGCGCAGGCATGGGCATCGGTTAAGCAACGTGCCAGGGTTCGTGATGTTACCGGAAAGGGACAAACTCTCAAGTGCGAGGAGCTTTCCTGTTGGAGGCAGTGTGAGTTGCTGGGACTCGAGGTAAGTCATGCTAAGCACGTGCATGCGCTTGCAGAGGTTGAGCAAAGAACCAAGGCCGTCGATTTCTTCGACGAGGGACAGACTATCAAGCATGGGGAACACGCTGTTGGGATATGTTGGATATGTTGTGTCAATATGATCCTATATCCCTACTCATGTTTAATATTGTGGTGGATATGTTGGCCATATCCATGGAGTGGGCTAAGGAAGATGGTCAGATCTTAGGGGTTACCCAACATTTAATGGATGGTGGTCTCTCAATTATAGTATGTTGATGACACTATACACCTTCTGGAGAACGACATAGAGAATGCGAGAAACCTAGACCTGACACTGTGTGCATTCAAATAATTATCATGTTTAAACTTTGTTTCCAAAAAACACATTATTATTGTTTTGAGGGAGGGGTAAGGTGATGGAGGACCCTAGACACTCAACTTTTTTTGCTTGCGATGTTGGAATTTTCCCTTTTCTCTAGTTGGGCGCTCCTTACGGAACAATGATGAAAAAATGGATGGAAGATAGAACATAAATGAAACTAATTGTCGGCATAACAGGAATCTACACTATTGCAATTTTTGAGTTTCCCGAGTGCCCAGAAAACTTGTCGAAAGCCGATTCTAACTCGGAAAAGAGTTTGTCGAGTGTAGTTCTCGACTAAGAGTACAAGGCCCGAACCCTTCAGGAAAAGCCTACTTTACCGAGAGTCGTCCATTGGGGACACCACAAACCATTTGCTAAGACCTAGGTGGGGTACTCGGCACAAAAAAGGCACTTGACGAGCCGGACGGAGACGACGGTTGCCACGTGCCAATACCCTTTACCAAGAGCCTGGCATTGGGACTCAGTGAACTTGGACGTCCAGGAGCGAGGCACACGACATCCATTGTTTTCCTTGACATTGTCTTCGCCGAGACCTGACACAAAGATTCTTGGAAAAAAACATGCACGAGGGACCGACACGTGCAATGTGATATTTTTCGAGATAGTCGGCCTTGTACTTGGCAAAATGTCTCTTATGCGTGGCCAACACGTGTTGTACTAGCTTCGCTGAGATTCATATTATGGCACACGGCAAAGGGTCAAAGTATTTGCCGTCTACGTTCCACTTATCTTGGAAAAAAATTGTCGTGTTCTCCACCTTCTCCGAGTGCTGTGCTCGGCAAAGGTATGTCCAAAATAATCCCAGGTTCTCTTCTTTGCTAAGATCCTTGGTACACATCTCGGAAAGAGTCCAGCGGGACACTAGGTTGCACCACATGGCTCTTTTACCGAGTTCGGCACTCGGAAAAATATATATGTGGGATATTATCTGTGTATGTGATTTGTTATAGGGCTAACCAAAAACAAATATGAAAACAACATATGCTTTCCCAAAATGCACACATAAGAAACTATGTGTAATGCCCAACATGTAGTCCTAGACCGAACGAAGACTTTACTAGCCTCACTAAGGATAGGGGCGCATATTAGAGACACCCCAACATGTGACTAATATCACACACGCGAGTGTCAAATGTCGGTAACAAGGTGGACATCACAACAAATACAACATAACCTGAAGAGATGAGAATACAACGGTTAAGTTGACCTACACTCGCCACAACAAAGGAAGGTAACAACATAAGTATCATGATCCATCAATATATATCAATCATCATACAATAAGACAGGATCCGGGTAACACATATCCAATGAGAAGTAGAAAAAAAAATGTAACGATAACATATATTGTTGCATCTCCCTCACAGAAAACAATTTCGTTGTATCAAGGAGCATGCTAACCAGATACACGCGTAAATAACTCACCAGAGCTGAAATGTCCATTGCAATTCACGGAAGGATACGCCGAGAAAATGTTGGACAATTTCGTGGATCAACCTCGAATTGTGTGTGCCAATGTAACAGTCATTTTTTAAGCATCGGCGAGCATTTGAATATCATTGTTAAGAAATCATGCTCATGATCCTCTCCAATGAAGTCAATGATTTCCACTTCTTCAAGACATGTATAAAAGACACTTTGGCTTCTCCAATTCCTGGGCTTATGACAACGAGAATTTCCATGGCATCCTTTTCTGGCCTAAAGCAAATGATGAGCATGGCAATGCATTAATTAATTATTCCGTGCTAGCTTCTTGGTTGAGACCTTATCTAACAACGGTCTTGAGGAATTGTATGTATGAAAAATCTATAAGCATGGTTATGAATTACCTTCTGTGTCGTGCCAAGGACGACCATAAGCTTTTTCATAGCGGCGCGAACCCGATGCATTTGAAGGAGTCGTAACACAAGTGCTCCATAAACGTGGCACGCCCATTCAAATTTAAGCTGCAACACAGATAATTTGGTGACAGGAAGTTTCTCCATCTCTTGTGCAAAGTTCAACTGGCCATCGAAATGAATGTGCCATAAAATTGGGTAGGATATCATGCATAGAACTAACTAAAATCTGAAGAATAAATCTGACAGTAGTTTCAGCAGGACATAAGACACGGTACGTACTCCGGCATACAGGTGCAAGTGAAGCACATGTTCCCCGTTGTCTATGCCACTCTTCTTTATTGTCTCCACGTTCATGTTCCGTAGACGCCATGAACCAAATGCAAGATGAAACTTTGTATACCAGCGCTGCCACTAGACCTTCTCTAGCATTGGCGCCGAGATGGACACACGAGTGTCCATGCCGGCACCGACGACCATCTGCAGTTTCTTAAGCATGGGAGTTACAATGCCAATGCCATGGCATTCCATATGGTTATCCATATACACCTTAAGTTTCTGCAGCGATGCCGAGTGAACCGTGATGTTGACCCTAGCTAAGTCGATCTCTAGCACACGTAGCCGCGGGCAGCGGGTGACGAATGTGCCAACGTCGATGGTGCTCCAGCGCCCTAGTAGGTTCAACCTCTCGAGCGCCAGGAACTCTCCTGTCGTCGACAGTGATGTGAAGCATACGATTTGCAAATCCATCTCAATCGACGTGGCATGGGGGAAGCTGGGAAGGGCTGCATTGATGACACTGTCTGCACTGTACATCGTATTGAAATCGTATCTGTCAACATCGTCGATCACAACAAGGTCCTGTGGCGATAGCCTCGCCGTGGTGCGGAGAAGAGAAGTGAAGCAAGCGGCGTCAATGCGGCTCTCCAAGGAATATTGATGCCAAGGAGGGACAACGTGAGGCCAACCGGTGCCGCCACTACGAGCGTGGAGAGCGCCGCTTCGAGGGAAGCAAGCGCCATCCTACTGAAGGTGACAGTAAGCACGCGCAGGCATGGGCATCGGTTAAGCAACGTGCCAAGGTTGGCGATGTTACCAGAAAGGGACAAACTCTCAAGTGCGAGGAGCTTTCCTGTTGGAGGCAGCGTGAGTTGCTGCGACTCGAGGTAAGTCATGCTGAGCACGCGCATGCGCTGGCAGAGGTTGAGCAAATAACCAAGGCCGTCGATTTCTTCGACGAGGGACAGACTATGAAGCATGGGGAACACGTTGTTGGGATATGTTGGATATGTTGTGTCAATATGATCCTATATCCCTACTCATGTTTAATATTATGGTTGATATGTTGGCCATATCCATGGAGTGGGCTAAGGAAGACGGTCAGATCTTAGGGGTTACCCAACATTTAATGGATGGTGGCCTCTCAATTTTAGTATGTTGATGACACTATACACCTTCTGGAGAACGACATAGAGAATGCGAGAAACCTAGACCTGACACTGTGTGCATTCAAATAATTATCATGTTTAAACTTTGTTTCCAAAAAACACATTATTATTGTTTTGAGGGAGGGGTAAGGTGACGGAGGACCCTAGACACTCAACTTTTTTTGCTTGCGATGTTGGAATTTTCCCTTTTCTCTAGCTGGGCGCTCCTTACGGAACAATGATGAAAAAATGGATGAAAGATAGAACATAAATGAAACTAATTGTCGGCATAACAGGAATCTACACTATTGCAATTTTTGAGTTTCCCGAGTGCCCGAAAAACTTGTCGAAAGCCGATTCTGACTCGGAAAAGAGTTTGTCGAGTGTAGTTCTCGACTAAGAGTACAAGGCCCGAACCCTTCAGGAAAAGCCTACTTTACCGAGAGTTGTCCATTGGGGACACCACAAACCATTTGCTAAGACCTAGGTGGGGTACTCGGCACAAAAAAGGCACTTGACGAGCCGGACGGAGACGACGGTTGCCACGTGCCAATACCCTTTACCAAGAGCCTGGCATTGGGACTCAGTGAACTTGGACATCCAGGAGCGAGGCACACGACATCCATTGTTTTCCTTGACATTGTCTTCGCCGAGACCTGACACAAAGATTCTTGAAAAAAAAACATGCATGAGGGACCGACACGTGCAATGTGATATTTTCCGAGATAGTCGGCCTTGTACTTGGCAAAATGTCTCTTATGGGTGGCCAACACGTGTTGTACTAGCTTCGCTGAGATTCATATTCTGGCACACGGCAAAGGGTCAAAGTATTTGCCGACTACGTTCCACTTATCTTGGAAATTTTTTTTGTCGTGTTCTTCACCTTCTCCGAGTGCTGTGCTCGGCAAAGGTATGTCCAAAATAATCCCAGGTTCTCTTCTTTGCTAAGATCCTTGGTACACATCTCGGAAAGAGTCCACCGGGACACTAGGTTGCACCATGGCTCTTTTACCAAGTTCGGCACTCGGAAAAATATATATGTAGGATATTATCTGTGTATGTGATTTGTTATAGGGCTAACCAAAAACAAATATGAAAACAACATATGCTTTCCCAAAATGCACACATAAGAAACTATGTGTAACGCCCAAAATGTAGTCCTAGCCCGAACGAAGACTTTACTAGCCTCACTAAGGATAGGGGCGCATATTAAAGACACCCCAACATGTGACTAATATCACATACGCAAGTGTCACATGTCGGTAACAAGGTGGACATCACAACAAATACAACATAACCTGAAGAGATGAGAATACAATGGTTAAGTTGACCTACCCTCGCCACAACAAAGGAAGGTAACAACATAAGTATCATGATCCATCAATATATATATCAATCATCATACAATAAGACAGGATCCGGGTAACACATATCCAAGGAGAAGTAGAAAAAAACGTAAGGATAACATATATTGTTGCATCTCCCTCACAGAAAACAATTTCGTTGTATCAAGGAGCATGCCAACCAGATACACGCGTAAATAACTCACCAGAGCTGAAATGTCCATTGCAATTCACGGAAGGATACACCGAGAAAATGTTGGACAATTTCATGGATCAACCTCGAATTGTGTGTGCCAGTGTAACAGTCATTTTTTTAAGCATCAGCGAGCATTTGAATATCATTGTTAAGAAATCATGCTCATGATCCTCTCCAATGAAGCCAATGATTTCCACTTCTTCAAAACATGTATAAAAGACACTTTTGCTTCTCCAATTCCTGGGCTTATGACAAGGAGAATTTCCATGGCATCCTTTTCTCGCCTAAAGCAAATGATGAGCATGGCAATGCATTAATTAATTATTCCGCGCTAGCTTCTTGGTTGAGACCTTATCTAACAACGGTCTTGAGAAATTGTATGTATGAAAAATCTATAAGCATGGTTATGAATTACCTTCTGTGTCGTGCCAAGGACGACCATAAGCTTTTTCATAGCGGCACAAACCCGATGCATTTGAAGGATTCGTAACACAAGTGCTCCATAAACGTGGCACACCCATTCAAATTTAAGCTGCAACACAGATAATTTGATGACGGGAAGTTTCTCTATCTCTTGTGCAAAGTTCAACTGGCCATCGAAATGAATCTGCCATAAAATTGGGTAGGATATCATGCATAGAACTAACTAAAATCTGAAGAATAAATCTGACAGTAGTTTCAGCAGGACATAAGACACGGTACGTACTCCGGCATACAGGTGCAAGTGAAGCACATGTTCCCCGTTGTCTATGCCGCTCTTCTTTGTTGTCTCCACGTTCATGTTCCGTACACGCCATGCACCAAATGCAAGATGAAACTCTGTATACCAGCGCTGCCACTTGACCTTCTCTAGCACTGGCGCCGAGATGGACACACGAGTGTCCATGCCGGCACCGACGACCATCTGCAGTTGCTTAAGCATGGGAGTTACAATGTCAATGTCATGGCAGTCCATATGGTTATCCATATACACCTTAAGTTTCTGCAGCGATGCCGAGTGGACCGTGATGTTGACCCTAGCTAAGTCGATCTCTAGCACACGTAGGCGCGGGCAGCGGGTGACGAAGGTGCCAACGTTGATGGTGCTCCAGCGCCCTAGTAAGGTCAACCCCTCGAGCGCCAGGAACTCACCTGTCGTCGACAGTGATGTGAAGCATACGATTTGCAAATCCATCTCAATCGACGTGGCATGGGGGAAGCAGGGAAGGGCTGCATTGATGACACTGTCTGCACTGTACTATTGAAATTGTATCCCTCAAAGGCCCTGTTTGGATCATGGAGTTAGAGCTAGTTTGGGTTATTTGGGGGCTCAAATAACCCAAAAGTATCCAAACGGAAAGGGTTAGAGTGGGTTAGTTTCATCTAGCCCAACTATCCCGGTGGAGAGGTGCTTATTTGGGTTAGAGTGGGTTAGAAAATAACTCTAACTCTAACTGGGTTAGAGTATCCAAACAGGGCCAAAGTCGTCGGTCACAACGAGGTCCTGCGGCGATAGCCTCACCGCGGTGCGGAGAAGAGAAGTGAATCAGGCGGCATCAATGCGATCTCTCCAAGGAATATTGATGCCAAGGAGGGACAATGTGAGGCCAACCGGTGCCGCCACTTCGAGCGTGGTGAGCGCCGCTTCGAGCGAAGCAAGCGCCATTCCGCTGAAGGTGACAGTAAGCACGCGCAGGCATGGGTATCGGTTAAGCAACGTGCAGGGCTGGAGATATTACCAGAAAGGGACAACCTCTCAAGTGCGAGGAACTTTCTTGTTGGAGGAAGCGTGAGTTGCTGCGACTCAAGGTAAGTCATGCTGAGCACGCGCATGCGGTGGCAGAGGTTGAGGAAAGAACCAAGGCAGTCAATTTCTCCGACGAGGGACGGACTATCAAGCGGGGGGAACACGCTGTTCGGCAGCAGAGT
Organism: Triticum aestivum; assembly: GCF_018294505.1. NCBI lineage: Eukaryota > Viridiplantae > Streptophyta > Magnoliopsida > Poales > Poaceae > Triticum > Triticum aestivum. The sequence goes on from NC_057803.1 coordinate 631,497,004, forward strand.
GATGGAGATGGCATGCTTGCCCAGGGTGTTGAGACTGAGCACGTGGAGGTGGGGGCAGCGGCTGAGGAATACGCCAAGATTTATGATGTGGCCAACGAGGGATAACCTGTGGAGAGAGGTGAACTCACCACCAGCAAACGACGGTGCGACATCGACACTGAAGACACGTGATTCCAGCTCGATCGAGGTGGTGCAGCCGAAACAGGGCAGCTTGATGTCTCCCCACTCAAAATCATACATGTCGACCGAAGAGGTGAAGACTAGCTCCCTCGGCAAGACCCGTGCAACGGCGCGCAGCAACGAGCTGGCAAGGTTCGCACTGTATCTGGTTTGCAGACGAATGTCTAGCGTGGACACGGCCGTAGTCATCGAAGCAGCGAAGTTAGCGGCGAGAATAGCTTCGATCCTCGAGGGCTCAAGATTGCGGAAGGTGAGATCTATGAGACCGGTCCAGAGGCCGCTCCACCGACGAGAGAGGAGCACTGGTGGAAAAAAGGCCTTTGGTCGCGGTTCGCAACTGCCATTAGTCGCGGTTGCGCAACCGCGACCAGACGGGCGCGACTAAAGGCCCCCCCCTTTAGTCGCGGTTGCTTAAGAACCGCGACTAAAGGCCCGTCCACGTGGGCGGAGGACCTTTAGTCGCGGTTCTTGTGGCTAACCGCGACTAAAGGCCGCCACAGGTTTTTGAAAAAAAAAATTGAAATTTTTTTCAAATTGAAATTTTTTTCAAATTTCTGAATTATTTTAACCTCTAGTCTCTAATCACCACCCCTCATCACTTCTTAATTTATTCTTTTATCACCCCTCATCATTCCAAATCATCTAACTTCCCAACCGGTCACCCATCCCTCTCACTACTCCAGCCCAAGCACGCTTAACTTCCGGGTTCTATTCTCCCACGCTCCAAGTCTGCACTTGTTGTTTTCCTGACAATAATAAGATGTCAATCCTATTAACCTTCAGGAATTTTGCTTGAGCATGAAGTGACACATTTCACTGTTTGAGTTTGAAACTATTGTTTTAAAAAACAATAATTATTTAGTAACACTAATATTTCTTGAATAATTAGTTTGACCATTGTTTGACCACAGTTTGACCACAGTTGACCACAGTTTGACCAGATTTGACCAAAATTGAAATAATTAAAATAATTATTTAGTAACACTAATATTCTAGAATAATTAGTTTGACCATTGTTTGACCATAGTTTGCCCACTGTTTGAATATTTTTCAATTTTTTCCACTCTAGATCTTACAAGCCCCGTAACTTTTTTTCTATTAGGTTTTTGAGGATTTTGACCATCTCTCACACTTTTCGAGTAGATGATTTTTCATATAAAAAACTTTTTCATCCGAGTTAGTATGCAAAAGTTATGCCCATTTTTACAAATTTCAGAGAGATTTTGCAAATAAAGTCAAAATTCACATTTGCAAATTTTCCCAACAACTAGACCACATATCACATGAGAAACTTATTTTCTTTTATTTTTTTGACATTTCCATTATTTTCTTTTATTTTTTTAAAAACTGAAAAGGCGATCCGGGGGGGGGGGGTAGAGTTTGAAAATGGGACCTTTAGTACCGGTTCGTGGCACGAACCGGGACTAAAGGTCTCAACCCCATTAGTTCCGGTTCGTGCCACAAACCGCGACTAAAAGGGAGGAGCTTTAGTCGCGGTTGGCCTGGCCAACCGCGACTAAAGGCCTTTGGGCACCTTTAGTCGCGGTTGGCCTGGCCAACCGCGACTAAAGCCCGCGAGCGCCCTGGGCCCAGGCATTTGGTCGCGGTTCATCTGCCGAACCGCGACTAAAGACTTCATTAGTCGCGGTTCCTACAGTTTCGCGACTAATGGGGCTGGACGGAAGCCTCTTTTTCTACTAGTGGAGGCCGGTCTGCACGGCGGCGCGGACACAACGTAGGCGTGTGAGGATCAGGAGAAGCATGTCGTCCGGGAGGGCGCTAGTGAGATCCATGGCCCGGGAGCGAGGTTCATGTGGCCGCGGCAACGAGCGCCAGCGGCGACGTCCAGAGCGCAACTTCTTCGAATATACGTGAAGGCGAAACCCTGCAACTTCGTTTCAGAGAAGGAACAAAATAAACCCTGCCTCAACTCACCTGCGTCACCGAGCATGTCTTGGTGGACATAAAGCCCGTCATAACTATGATCTATGTGGTTACTCAAACAAAAAACTATGATCTATGTAACAGCCGAAGATCTTCTTCAACAGTTCGTGGTGGCATCGGATGCTAAGCAGATTATCAGCGACATTATACAAGGTAACCAAGGGAAACACGCGGCGATCATTATTAGAGAGATAAAAGCTCGTAGTACTTCCTTCTCTTGTAACTTTACTTTTGAAGGTTGAGATAGCAATGTAGAAGCTCCTAGTTTAGCCAGATTTGCTTTGAATTTAGCTCATGTGCGTCATGTGTGGTTTGGCCAACCACATGACGGAAACATTATCCGACATTCTGTGGTCTATGGTCAATAAATATATTGACAAGGAGAATTTCTTTCCTCTTTCCCAAGGCGACTTGCAAAAAGCCTTTTTTCCCTTCATCTTCACCGGCGAGCCTGTGGATTCGCCTCCCCTCCGACTGCCGCTCCGGCGGCTAGTGGCGGGGAGGAGATTCCTGGTGCCTCGGCTCCGGCCTGTAGAAAGGTAGGGCTTTAGTCCTTGTAGGCATGGCGCTTGGACGGATGGTAGCGCTCCTTCTTCGCGTAAGTCTTCCGAGCTCCGATCCTCCTCAAGTTTGTCCATTGAGATGTATTAGATAGAGCTCTGGCGTAGATTCCTGTCGGCTTCTTGGGGCGGCGATATTAGGGTTTCTCGTCATGTGTACACAAGGGCGATATTTGGTGTTAGGTTTTTCAGATCGATTCAAGGATTCAACGGCGACGATTGCGGCTCTGGAGCGCTGGTCCTTAGTGGCACGTGCAAGAAGACTTCCCAGCTGTCATCGACAAGGTCAGGCTGGCTCCAGTATATATGGGAGTGGCGACAATGGCGCGTCAGTGACTCGTTCTGGTGGCGGCAATGGTTGTTCGGTGGTCCATGATCCTCGATGTAATTTTTATTATGGTTGAGGTGCTTTGTACTTCCAACAATTTTTTATAATAGATTTGATCTTTTTCGCAAAAAAGATCAATAAAGATTAGACGTTACCCCTAAAAAAACAGCATGTCTATCCCTAAAAAAGAGGGGCATGTCCACCCTACGGAAGATATCGAACAATATGTGCTATTATATTTATGTTTTCTTTTCTGAAAAAAATAGTGAGTTAGATTTTGGATCTCACCATATAATACACAAATATTCTATCATTTTTAATATTTAAAAACGTTTTAATATACATAAGGGCGCCTCTAACCCTTCCCTTATTCTACAACTCTCTAATTTTCTCCCAAAACTTAGTTATTTTTTTTGGGGGCTAACCCGCCTCAAAGTTGAACGACCCAAAATAGGAAGTGTGCACAATTGCACAAACATGGCATTTCAAACTTCAATTGAAACTAGATTAGACGACATAGTGCTTAATAGTTCTAATTTTTTTGCGAGTATCATAGTACTGAAATTAAGCAAGCTACAACTTAACTAGAGCTAAAAATAGAGTCAATTGCAAGAAATCACCATATTTGTGGCTAGGTTTGCAGAAAACCACTAACTCGTTAATCCGTTGCAAAAAACACCGCAAAATCACTTAAGTCATTTCAAAAAGCACCGATTGGGTGATTTAGCCCGTTTGATCGCTTTCTGACAAGTGGGACCTGATTTTAAGAAGCTGTCATGACAAAAAGTTAACATACACACCCCTGAAATGAATAAATAAACGCAATCCAATCCCCCTGTCCCGCAGCCGCCGTCACGTCCCAAGTCCCCAACCTCGCTCGACCTCATGACTCGCCGTGGGCCATCAAGTAGCCCAAGGTCGACGCCGCCGTGAGGGCGCTGCTGCTGCCACATGATTGGTGGCACCCGTCGACCCAGCGAGGCACCCAGGTCGTGGGCGAGCCTCGATACGGGCCGACAAGTAAATTCCAGAGGAGATCGGCAGAGCATTGCGGGAGGAGTTGTACGGGGCATGGTGACGGCAGGAGAGGCAGGCCGGGCAGCAGCCGGCGACGGCAGTGACGAGGAAAAAGGTGCGGCTCCGCAGGGGCGACGTGGGGACGGTGGGAACAGCTTCGGTGAGGGCCTTCTCGTGCCAGTGTCATCCCGCAGGCCAGCTCCGGCTCTGCCACTCCTGCTTAGTCACCGGCGGCCATCTTGCAGCCTTGGCCCCTTTGGTGAGCAGTGCTCCTACCCAAGGAAGATGATGCAGGAAGTAGCAGCACAAGCATGCCCACGCACGCATGCAAGCAGGAGCGACACACACTGCCGATTAAATCTGGAAGAGCTAAAAAGCTATTCATCGAAAAAATCTCCCCGCTCCTCCCGGGTCGCTCGCGCGGGCGACCCCGGAGGCTCCAAACCCTAAACCGAAAAGTCCCCAGCTTTTGCCTCCCCTGGCCGCCGCCGCCGGTGGCGGCGCCCGGCCTCCAAAGGTGGCGGGGGTGGTGGATCGCGCCCCGACGGGCCTCCTGCGCGCGGAGGAGCAGCGTCTGTGGGCGGCGATGGTGGCGGCCGGATTCGGCGGCGTTCGGCGGAGGCACGCAGCGGTGTGGCGGAGCATGACCGGGAGGCGCGGTGGAGCGTAGCAAGGAGGCCCGGCGGAGGTCCTGGTGCCGTGGTGCGCGGTGGCGGACTGCATCGTGGCGGCGCGATGGTTTCTACTGCGCGAGATCCAGTGGAGTTGGTGGCTGTCCTGGGCCATGGAGGCGACAGCGGCGCGAGATCCAGTGGAGTTGGTGGCTGAGGCCTTGAGGCGACGGCGCTGCGGTGGGAGATTCGCCGGGTCCGGGCGGCGTGCTGGCTCCCCTGGTGGCGCGTTGGCTCCTCTGGTGGTGACGTCGCGGGGGGTGCCGGATGGTGGTGGCGTTCGTGAGCCAATCTATGGCGTCTCGCTTCTTGGGCCGCAGCTGTGGTGTGGCTGTCCGCCTGGAGGTTGCGTGACAGCTGCCGGCTGTGGCGGTGGCCGGGATGGTGCTGCTGGAGATTGGTGACCGGGTTGGTGCGGGCTCTCGGTTGTGCTGGAGGTGGGAGTTGGTCTGCGTGCTCTTGTCTGTGCGGGTTGGTGTTGGACCGCGGCGTTCCGACTACAACGACAAGGTGCTGCGGCGGCGGCGATGTGATCCAATTTGGACAGTGTTGCCCCAATCCATTGGGCGGGGTTGGAGATGTGCGATGTTACGGACAAAAGTTCTGCCCGTCTTCGGTCGGTGCCGGTGATGACGGCATCTATGGGTGTCGTTCCCTTCCTTGGAGGCGTCAACGAGGTTTGTCGGCATCTCCCCCTCGCTTGGGTGTTTGGTGTTTGTCTCCAGGCGAAAGCCTAGGTTCAGTTTCGAACCGGCGATGGCGACGTTCTCGACGTCGTTTCTCTGTTGGAAGCATCGTTTATGGAGACTTGACATGGAGGCCCTTTTGCGATTCTTCGGTGCTTGCTGCTGCCCTAGATGGAGCTTCAGGGGCGCTATGTACGCCATCGTTGGTGCTCCCAAGATGATGACTTGCTCAAGATCGACCAAGTCCCGCCACCTACTCGCCATCTTCTTTTAGGCAATCATGGGTGGATGGTGCGTTGATTAGTGAAGTCTTGGTGATGTGTTGTCTTGGAGGCGTCCGTTGTTGGTAGAGACGCGGCTTTCTCTTCCAATTTAGGGTAGGGATCTCGTGTTGTGGTTGTAATGTTTGTGGTGGCTTGTCTTCGGATGGCCTTGGAGTGGAGTTTGTACTACACTTGTTCGCAACGAGTGTAGTCTTCTTGTAATTTATTTCTGCCTTCTATAAAAATATGGTACGTTTAGGTATACTCTCGAAAAAAAATCTGGAAGAGCTACCACGGACTCGACGGGATCTCACCGGCGGCCGACTAAATATGCAATTGACGCTCACACTTGTCAGAAAGCTCAGGGAGGGGTGATTGCGTTTTTGTTTTACATTTAGGGGTGTGTATGCAAATTTGTTAGCAGGTCACCTTCTTATAATTAGGCCCCACTTGTCAGAAAGTGATCAAACATGTCAAATCACTCGATTAGTGCTTTTTGCAACGACTTAAGTGATTTTGCGGCGTTTTTTGCAACGAATTAACGAGTTGGTGGTTTTCTACAAACCTAGCCACAAATGTGGTGGTTTCTTGCTATTGACTCCTAAAAATAGGCTAATTGGAGTTTAAAAAAGGTACGACTGGTCTAATTTTTGTCGGAGGAGAGGTAGATTACTAGTGCCTTGCCTGAGCCAGAAATGTCGGTGTGATGGGTGCCCCTCAACATCTTAATCATTGTCGTCATCGTCGCTGCAGGGCTCGATGAATATCGCATCACAATAAAGCTCGGTGATGACTAAGGTATGGCGGATTGAGCATGATCTCACGCTCGTCTACCATAGACTCCTTGATGGGGGTGGTTCTCCGCCACCGCTTGTGGGTTGGCTAGGAGGAGGGTGCTGGGCGGCGAGTTGACTCTGACGGCGCAATGCTCCTCTTCCTCCTATTGTTGGAGGGGCACCATGACGTAGCCCTCCACCTCCTCGTTGGCCTAATGCATCTCCGGCTCTCCCTCCTCCTCATTCTCCTCCGATGAGGAGCTCCAATAGGCGCACGGGGCAAAGATTGTGTTGACCCCCGCTACGATTTCTGCCTGACACACAACAAAGAGGATCACTAGTACCGTCGAACGCGTGCGGACCATGAAGAGAGCAACGGGCCGGGGAGCTCACGTGGCTTACAAGGTGCTTGGTGGCGGCAATGGACGGGGTGGCATGCGCACGGCCGGTCCTGAGGGGCAAGGGGATGACCGTCCCAGGCTCCCCAAATCAAGCCCCCTCCCAGGTACGTAATTAGCCTAAGGCTTCTCCTAGAAAAAAAAAGCAACCGACGTTGGCCAAAGTTGTAGAAAGCTACCTCTTTATATCAGTCATGTTGGCTAATAGATCGGCTCAACAGGGGCAACAATGGATCAGGTAGAGCGCCGACTGTTGCGCCATTATTTCAGGTGCAAGGAAGGAGAGAGAAGTTTAGGTAGAGTTTGGCAGGCTGCTCAAATGTGGTCCAGAGAGGGAAGTTTTGAGGAGGAAGGGCATCCCCAACGCAAACCCTTAAAATGCCGGCAAACGCCTGTTGGCGCCGCCTCTCCTCGCGGCGCCTCTTCTTCTCCCTTGGAACTCTCTCAGCTCAAGGTTTCTCTCATAAACACACACTACCCCAAACGCATTTTTTCCTGACGGTTTGTGTAATTCCTGATGGTTACAAGGTCTCCTTCAGGAACATACCACGTTCCTGACGTGGATGTTGCCCCGACGCAAATGAATCAAGTCAATCCTGAAGGGGCCGGTGATTACCTTCACGAATACGAGAAACCTTCAGGAATGTGGACGTATACTCGTGAAGGGAGGCAATCCACGTGGGGAATAACTCCTTGCGCACGTACGTGACGGTGCACCGCCTTCAGGAACGTGCAGGGGAAGGAAAGGCGCGCGATTTTTGGCTAGGAGCGAACAAGGCGCGCGATTTTTCCGCTCGGTACAAGATTTCGCGCCGGTTGTGCACCTCATGGCTGACGTGGACGGGCCCAGCTTCAGGAACGACCGGTCAAAATCCCTAAAACAACTCTGCTGGCCCCCGAATCCTCCAACCACCCCCTTGCATCACGCCGCCCTCCTCCCAATCCCCCATGGCCGCCGCCTCCCATCAGGTGCCGCCGCACCCCACTGCCGGCGGATGACCCCACACCGCTGCTCCCCCTCTCCTCTAGCGCTGTCTACCTCCCCGTCGACGGCCGCCCCGTCGCCGTCTGGCCACTCGCCTCCCTCGCCGGCCGCCCCGTCGCCGTCCGGCCACTCGCCTCCCTCGCGGGCCAACGCTGCCCTGTCGACGTCCAGCCACTCGCCACCCTCGCCGGCCAGCCTCCCCTCGCGCGCCCTCCAACGATAGCGGCGCCTTCATCCCAGACGATCGGCGCCCCTGCCAGATTTGCAGTACAGCGCCGCTGCGATCCCCATCGACCGGCGCTTCCAGCGCCGCCCCATCGACGTCCAGCAGTCCCCCTCGTTGTTCAGCCACTCCAGCGCCTCCGCGTCGACCGGCGCGTCCTCGTCCTTCAGATCCGACTCACTGCCTCGCCCTCTGTTTCCCTTCAAGTCCAGCGCCTCCAAATCGACCAAAAAAGGTAACAGCTTGTAGAACTTTCATGTTTAGTAATAGCAGAGTTCACTAGTAACTGCATGCAGTGGTCATTGTTTAGTAATCGACACTTTTCTTGAGGTAAAAAATGCTAACTTTTGTTGTTCTTTTGAAAAGATTCGCTGCAGCATCACTGGAGACTGTGATTAGTATATGATTCAGTTATAAATAATTTGTTTTATGGTCCCAGTGCAAAGGAATTGATATTTTAGTTCCCATATGTCTATGTACAGAAGGCCAAATCAGGACGGTGTACTTCTACGAAGGCCAAGTTTGAGGAGTGATAGTGTTGCACCGCAGCCCTCTCCATTGGCAGGTCCAATGTCCATTCTTCCACGTCTCTATACTTGTTTATGTAATTTCTTCATTGCCATGTTAGATCATTAACTGTTATATATTCCAAATTGTGCAACCTGTTGTCTTTATAAATACTTATAATTTGTGATAACATGTTGCAGGACATGGCAGGCCATCGCCACCGACCTAAAAGAATAATCGCACAAGCTCATCAACCAAGTGATGAGACTCAAGGGAACAACAATGAGAATGGTCCCTCCTGCAACAATGGGAGTACCTCCAACAATGATAGTGGTGTAACAACTAAGAAAAGGAAGGGGCGGACACGCACCCAACTAAAAAGGCCACCAAATGGCATTCGCATTGCAATTCAACCAAAAGGTGACAGTCACTTTGAAGGAGATAAGGGGATAGGTGGCCAGATTACTGCACTTCTCAAACGTGAATACCCGTCCATTATCAAGGAGAAGAATAAGGAAGGTGTGGAAATCAAGCGTCATGCATCTTCTTGGGAAGATTATTACATTAACAAAGTTACTGAAGGTGAAAATATTGGGGAAGCAGCTGCACATCGTTTGATGCGGGAGTTTTGGGTAAGTACTAATGCGACCTAAATGAGTTCCCTTTTAAATATGATGGAGTGTAGCATCTTTTTGTGTACATCATTGCATACTTTCGAAACCAATAGTAAACACAGATGTAACCTATGTCTTTTGTCTGTGTAGAGTATATACAAACTAGTTGATGATTCTCCTGCCCAAATAATTGAAGCTGATCGTATTCTTGAAAATTCCGCAAAGAGACAATTTAGGCAGATGTGGTACCAAGACCGTAAGGAAGCCATCAAACTGTACTATAAGGATATTGTTAAGGAGCCAATCAAAGATCATGAAGCATGTCAAAAAGAGCTTAACAAAAACCAATATATGCAAGCTCAGCTTTATTGGTGCACTGATCATGAAGTGTGGGAAAGCATGTGTGACTATTGGTGCTCCTCTAAATTCGAGGGGTTGCGGAACCTTGGCCGAGTGTCACGCTTCAAGTCAGAGGATATTGCACAAAACCGGGGTGGTTCACGATCATTTGTTCAGACCCAAAGCATGTTGGTAAGTTGCATTCAGTTTCATGTGACTTATGAGTATGGGTTGTTTGTTGAAAGAGCATATTCTCTTATGTAGGGAAAAGAGCATGGGCCTGCAGCAGCAACAAACATGAGCACTTACAAGTGCATGAAGGCAGGAGTTAAAAATTGTACCGAGAGTGGAGAAAGTGGCCCCATCAACAACACTAAGGTCAACGAGTGTCTTGTAAGTTCATGCATGTTTGCTCTGCCTTCAAAACTTCAAAACTTGTTAATCTGAAATTAATAGTGAGATATTGTTATTGTTCATTGTTTCAGAACACCTATTACACAGCTCTGAAAGCAGCAGATCCACTACATTGGAAGGACCGTGATCTCGATCCAGAAATCATGTACTCCTCCAGTGGTGGCATGCCCCATGGGCGACTAGCAATAGGTGATGGTGCTATAAAGAAAGCAGTGGTCGTTGCAAAAGCTAGAGAGAATGACACAAGGCCATCAAACTCCATATCATACCATTGTTTATTGAAGGAAAATGCTCAACTTAAAAAGCGGTGCAAGAATAATTTTGTTCTGAGCAAACATGTACAGGTATTGCTCATCTTTTACACAGATTTGCTTTGATTGCACTATGGATCTTGTTGATGTTTTGCACATCGATTTCACCATTTATTGCACTGTAGGGTTTTTATGGCAAGCTGGGATGGGAAGTACCCGAAGATCTTCTTGCCTACCAAGATGAGCTGATGGATGGCGGTGATCTGGTATGTACGCCACGACACTCAAACCCTCTATGAAACAAACTTGAGCCTGTTCTAATCACAAATATCATGTTCCATGATAATACCATTGACTGGCATTGTTCAATTTTAGACTATACTTGCGGTTTCATTTCCACATTTTTCATATTACACAAGATGTTGATGCACTTCATATCTTCTACATTTTTCATCTGATCTCAGAAAGATAACTTGGGCTTTTGGCTCGTTTACATCTGTTACTCATGTACTTTTAGCTACTGACCGTGCACTTGACTAGCGTATAAAGTGAGAATGCTCTTTCTTTTTCCTGTTTCACAAAACAGAGATGGGATAGACAGAATATATCACCTAATACAATTGCATGTAGTGAAGATTAGGAAAATCAATCTATGGCAATCAGTTACTCCTGCTTTATTAATAGACTGTTCTAATACTTGTAAAATGTGCAAGTTCTGCTTTAGTGTGTGTTCGTTGTTTTACTTCACTATGCTGAAATCTGTTGCATTAACACTTTGCAGATGAATGAAACACCCCAAGCCCAAGAGGATGGTGGTACTCCAATGACAGATTCTTCACATGATGAAAGGCATGTTGATGCTGGTACTCAAATGGATGATCATGGTTCTGCTCCAACACATGAAAATCATTTAGGAATGCCATAGTTATAGTTAGTGCTTGTATTGGTAACTATGTGCACGGACCCTTTTATTTGTCAATCGCTACTACTGATGGAAATTTAGGACTCTAGTATGTCTTTTGGTCTGGCTAATAACTAGTGTTAAGTTGAGCTTTTGGTAATTACGTGAATCTGGTGAACATGGAGGTTTGTGTATTGGATATATATTGTGAGCTATAAATGGGATGTCATCTTAAACTGGGCCATGTGACCTTTGTTTGTGCATGAATATTAATAGTTGTACCACAATTGGCTGTGAATTTCAGTAATTCAATATTATTTTGATTTATTGGGTTAAATAATCATTCCTGACGGGGTCACTGTGCTACCATGTAACGTTCAGGAGGTGCTCATTCCTGAAGGCGACCTAGTAACGTTCAGGAAAGCAGAGAGCATTCCTGACGAACAGATTCCTGAAGGCATTTCCTGACGGTGCCACTGTCAGGTATCACAGTTGGTCGATCATGGGGCCTCCGTCAGGAAACACCGTCAGGAATAACATTCCTGACGGCTACCCTCAGGAGAGCGACTTATTCCTGACAAGCTATTGCTGACGGGAAATTCCTGACGGTATGCTCTCATTCCTGACGATTTTGATGCATTCCTGACAGTATTTGGCCGTCAGGAAAAAGTGTGTTTGGGGTAGTGACACACCGGTGGAAGAAACTCCTAGGAAACACACACACACACACACACGTACAAGGAGAGCCCCAAGGTCTTTGCGCTGAGGCATTCTTCCTTGTGAGTACAAGTGCTACATTGTTTTCTGCTGGCCCTCACGGCCTCAAACTTTCTCATTAACTCAGTGCAACACTTATATACACAAGAGAGGTTGGCTGACTTGCCAAGCCAGCCGCCTTACCCGGGCACACTAACCACTAACCCATGTACTCACGCACTAACTTGGTCGGCACACTCGGCCACTAACCAACTCACCCATGATCCAAATGACCCGGCCAGCATGCACATGCACATGGCTAGCTAACAAACTACACGCGTGATTACATCAACAAACTAATCTGACCCGGCCAGCATGCACACACATGATCTCATCTTTATGTGAGTACACTGCCGCAGCCTAGTATATGGACACGACTACATGCATGACTCAAGAAAAACCAAGAAATAATCTAAACCTAGCACTAATAACAAGATTAGTTCTAACAACGCCCAGACCAAGGTGTCCGAAGTTCAGACGTAGTTTTCCATCCAACATGAACCCACATTTGTTTGCGGATGCGTCTACTTGTCCGTTTTTGTGCAAACAGGACGCAAACAAGGGGATTTGTGGGCGTCCTGACCGCTGCCACGTATGCAACCGACGCCCCAGTCCCACCCAAAAACATCTCTCACACCCGCGTCATCTCCCACACAACTGCACCTTCGCTCCCCACACCGTATTCATGCACTTTCTCTTAGCTTGGGTGCGTTTTCTCCACAAAAAAACGTTGGGAGAATATCATGCACTTTCTCTTGAGGTTGGCCACCATGTTTGCTTAGGCCAGCCCTATAATCCTTTACACATCCTTTTAAGCATTGTGTGACAAGTTGAATAAAGCTTCACGAGCTGCCTTAAAAAAACAAGGTGCTCTATTCTCCCCACAAACGTCAACTTAATTACTCGTATCTGAAAAGCATACTTTACCACGGAACCTCCTGCAGAGAGCTAACAAATAGTAGCAATGTATCCTCGTATCACTGAGACCTTTATAAGCTGATACTCCTAAAAAACGCTGCCCCTCCTCTAAATGAAAATGATACCAGAGTATACCATGAAGTAAAAGACTAAACATATGTTTTTGTATGAGCAATATACTTGAATGTCAATAAACACTTTTTTTTCCAAGACCTACACCAGCAAAAAGGCTCACTATTGTGTACTTGTTGAGTACACTCCTTATGTACTTGCATGCATGTAATGCTACCTTGAAACAAATTTATCAAGGGTAGCAAAGTAAGAGAAGAAATTTATAATTGGAATGTCAAAACTTCGACAATATATGGAAATCATCTTACAGGTCTGCAAAATTAATAAGATACCAAGGAAACTATATATTGTTTCAAGCCAAATAGCATGAGACGTGACCAAGTATAGAACTAACAAATAGTTGCACCTCCCATACGGAAACATTCAGTGGGAATGCCGGATATTATAATAGGTTCCACATTAATCATGAGTTGAGACCGAGTAGACACAGCTTGCATCCCCCTAACAGAAAATATTCTTGTTGCACCAAGAACCATTTCTTGTCTGAAAGCAAACAAAGCCCAAATTGATTTTAATTAATCATGCCCGATAACCACTCTGGCACCGACCACCTTGCATCTAAGAGCATGGTAATTTATGGACCTATGCCAAACTGGTCGTTCACCATAATAGCTGGGATAAATAAAGCAATCAACAGAAGGATACACCAAACATCTATTGCTGATATTCCTGACGTAACCTTCAGTGACACTTTGTTTAATGTCATACGCCAGCCTGATGGTCATTGTTTTAAGCACTGGCGCCCATCTGAATATCATTGTGATGAAATCTCTCTCATTGTCCCCTCCGCTGAAGTCGTTGATTTCTACTTCTTCAAGATGAGTCAAGGAGATACTTTGGCTCCTCCAGTTCTTGGGCTCATTACAAAGACAATTTGCAAGACATTTTGATGTTTGTGAAACCTAGAACATAGAAAATGTTATAATGTATTTTCAACAAGTAGTACATATGTAAGATATATATATAAGCAACATGGAGAATTACCCGGTACCACCCTGGTAGGACAACCTTAAGCCTGTGTATAGTGGTTTGAATGTGATGCATCCCAAGGAGACGCGACATCAGTGCTCCAAGAACATGTCCCTTGGTACTGAGATATAGCTCCAACGCAGAATAGTTGGTAATCAGAAGTTTCTTCATCTCATGCGCAAAGTTCAGGGGCATTGCACCCGAATGAAAATTATTCTGCAAAACAAAATAGGTATCCCGTCAAGAATTAAAACACACCTTCAAGTATATATGCAAATATAGCTGACAAATCTAGTGGACTGAGTAAGAGGACAAACAAGAGGCTTACATAGGCAAATATGCTCAAGACGAGGACATGAATGCGAGGATGCACGCCTTCCTGGTCGTTGATGTTGCTGAGCAGCCCATCTTTGTAGTATTTGTAGCTGTCTGTGGTCTCTAACATCATGCTCTTGAGCAACCAAAAACTTAATAAAAGAGGCGACTGTGTATACGAGCGCGTCAACGAGACTCTTTCCATCATTGGCGTCAAGATAGACACGCTGAGGTCCATGTCGGCCTTGACCTCCAGGTTCAGCCGTTTAATCAATGGGGTCACAATGTCAATGCACCGGCATTCTGTGTCTTTCACTACCGGAATCGCACCCTATGCCGACGGCCCTGGCCGTCGGGACAGGCCTATGCTGACGGCCCTCGTCGACATAGGGCCGTCGGCAACATATCCGTCGGCGTAGCCTGGGAGGCCGTCGGCATAGAAAGGCAGTCGGCATAGGTCCTATCCCAACGGTGTCCGTACATCTATGCCGACGGCCCTGGCCATCGGCAATGTTACCTCCAAACGGCGGCCGCCGTCGAGTCCTGGCCAACGCCTGCTCGCCACGTGTCAAGTCTATGCCGACGGCCTGGTCGTCGGCTTAGTTTGAACCTATGCCGATGGCTAGGCCGTCGGCATAGACGAGCCACGTGGCGAGCAAGCGTCACCCCTGGGGCAGGTCTATGCCGACGGCCTTGCCGTCGGCATAGGTGCTCCTAGGAGAGCCCAATTGCTGCCACGTGTCAGCCACTGGGAGCTCACGACAGCTCTATGCCGACGGCCTAGACGTCGGCATAGTTTCTGCCTGTTTTTTTTCTTTTTTCTGTTTTGTTTCAGCTCAATTCATTTGAATATATACAACATATATAAGGATCATACAGCAATATATGCATCACATAACAATAGGGAGCAGCATCACACAACAAATTCATCATCACACATCATAAGAAGCATCGCAAAGCCTTGACTACAATCAGTTGCGAGATGGCATCCAGCTAAGATATTTTTGCACCCGCATAAAGAGGTTTCTTCGACAAGGCCAAGACCTCCAAGAAGGCCTTTGCGGTTGCCTCCGGCTCCTCCAGTTCATTCTCTGAAGGTGTCGCATTTGCCGTTTCTGCAACAATGACATCATCTAGCATGTCCCTGACCCCGTCGTCCTCATATCCATCGATGCGTTGTCGCATCACCTCCTCTCTACCACGGTCCTGCTCGGCTATATTTATCGGCGGCATGTCAAAGTTTGGCATATATCCGTGCGTGCGAAGGTGCTCACTCATGTCCGTATGATTTCTACGGTGACGTCTGGCACATCTCGCACAGGGGCATGGTGGGATAATTCTCATTGGAAGATGAAATATCTCCTTCAAATACACATCGGTTTTCGCGATCCACTCTGATGTTACTCGATTCTGACGGATAAAATCACTGTACATCCACTGATTATCTGCCATCCTCTGCTTTTTTGCAAGCCACACAACATAATTAAGGATTCACTTAAATTAATCACATCAAATTTTCAGTTTCTACCGCGTTTAATCCACCTACATCTCTAATAGGTAAAGATGGGTCCTAATCCCACCCAAGAATGTGTAGATTGAGTACGTTGTCCATGCTCTACCCCATTCCGAGACAAAATTTCGGCAGCACCTCCCCGCTGTTCTCCAAATACACGTCTCGGCAAAATGCCGAGAGAATGTGCATCCGGAGAACAACAGGGAGGCGCCGCCGAAATCCTGTCTTGGAACGGGGTAGAGCATGAACAACGTACCCAATCTACACATCCTCGGGTTGTCCGTGGAAAGCGCTGGACAATCCGAAAGAGCTGCGATGATAAATATGCAATTGAATGTATATTTATCGATGCAACCCTTTCGGACGGTAGACCTAGGTTACGCGACTTGATGTGAAAATTTAATCTAGTGACATGGAAAAAAAGTGGACAAGGTCATGGAATTGTTGCTCACCCTCCGATGTAGTCGATCAAAGGAGAGGGACGATCATGGACCAACACCTCCAACGTTGACAATCACTCCACGAAGATGGAACACCACAAATCCTGTTAATTACACTGAGTGAAAAAAAATTAGGTCATCACATATCACATAAAGCATTGACACTACATTATGAACCAACATGAAACAACATCTCAAATTGCAAAAAAAGCTTTATTTAAGTGTCCTATGGAACAACATGACCTAACACTAAACATGACAAATAACGTATCATATGAAACAACATGACCAAACACAAAACTTACAAATATTCATCAATCCATCCATCTAACAAAATTTCATCCATCCATCTATCACAAATCCATCTAACAAATTCATTAATCCATCCATCTATCACAAATTCATCTAACAAAACATAACAACATTCATCAATCCATCCATCTACCAATATTCATTAATTCATTTAACAACTAGTAACATAACAACTATCACAAATTTCATCCATGCATCCATGCACATAACAACAAGTAACATAATGCAAAAAAAATCATCCATGCATCCATCTCACCGCTGCAGGGGTCGGCGGGGCAGGGGCCGGGACAGGGCGGTGGGGGCACCGCTGCAGGGGTCGCCGGAGGAGGGCTCCGAGCCCCGGCCGGCACGGCGAGGGCCGAGGCCCGAGCAGGAGGGAGGCGGACTCGGGGCGGCCTGGCTGGGGCGGCGCGGCGCGAG